>NW_017670873.1:0-91930 GCF_001879085.1 Nicotiana attenuata
CACATCACCCAAAACTGCTAAGCTGGTGGAAAGATCTTCACTCTAGTGATCAGACTCTTGTCCGAAAATATTTGGGAAACCTACCTTCTCTCCTGGAAATCCAACCCAACAACAAGATCATAGAAGCTGCTACTTTGTTCTGTGATTGTGAGAGGTCCGTATTCCTCTTCGGGGACATTGAAATGACACCCTTACTAGAAGAAATAGGAGGATTGGCCGGTATACCATGGGAAACTCCGGGTTTGTTAATGCCTGAGAACTACAAGGGCAGGGGTTTCCTCAAAATGATGGGTTTGAAGAAGAATCCAGAACTGACATGTTTGAAAGAATCCTACATCCGTTTTGATTATTTGTACGAGAGGTATGGTCACAGCAAATCCTACCGTACCTATCCCGATGAGTTTACCATCACATCATTAGGGCATATTCACCGAAGGGTCTTCGTATTCATGTTTTGTTTTCTGGGGTTGATTGTGTTTCCACTGAAGAAAGCAAGAATCCACACCAGATTGGCCATGGTAACTAAGACCTTAATGGAAGGAATTGGCGGGCAACCATTCAGCATTGTGCCCATGATCATTACGGAAATATACCGAGCCCTAGAGAAGTGTCAATAGGGAGCCAGTCACTTCGAAGGCTGTAATTTTCTACTTCAACTTTGGCTCATGGAGCATCTACAAAAGGGTGAATACCGACAAGAGATTCAGCGAAGGGACTAGGATGATCACATCGCTTTCCATCACCCAAAGGGAATGAATTATATCCCTGATATGTTTGCTCAACCAGAGAATGCCAAAGGATGGTTCGAACTGTTTGATAATTTGACCGAGGAGCAGGTACAATGGATGTTCGAGTGGTTTCCGACCGAGGAGTTCATCGCCCGATCCAGAGATGCCCCTTTCCTAATATTGATCGGCCTAAGAGGAATATACCCTTACATCCCTCTCTAGGTTATGAGGCAAGCGGGTAGGAAGCAGGTTGTACCCAGGGTTGACAAGATGAGTCACTTTCGGGCTGACTTCCAGGATGATGATAGTCCTTACAAATGCCAAGCTCAGCATATGTGGCACTGCAAGATCATCATGGGAAGGGATACCATCGAGCCAGATAGATACCATGCTGGTTGTGCTCCCTACTATTCAAGCTGGTTAGAAGATAAGCATGATGGCCTAGGCCAGCTTGGGTTTGTTCGAGGTCACAGGATCATAGATGAAAAAGCCGAGGCACAGGTCAAATACAACCAACTGCGCAAGAGGATCCGGGAGTGCGAAAGCGAGCACCGTGCATACAAGAGGCCAATCAAAAGTTGATTGAGAAATGGAAGGACATGGCTGTCAGTGCCAACAAGCGATTGGGATACTTGGAGCGAGGCATAGTGGAGTTGGAGAAGAAATTTCTCGAGAGGGTTGAAGACTGCCAAAATGCTGAAGGAAACGAAGGCGGACATCTAGCAAGAGCCTACCTATTGATGGGACTTCGCGAGCTGGGGAAGCTGTTCGATGGAGCCAGGGATGCAGGATCTGGGGAAGGTCCTTCTGGGACCAAATAGATAGGAGTTTTCTTCTTTTTATGAAATATAATAAGGCCAATGGCCACTAGTGACTTTTATTTCCTGTTATTTAGTGTCGATTTGGGATTCGTCTACTTTTATCAATAAAATGAGGCATTTAGCATTCTAAGTTCTCCAAATCAATTTGTCGCTAGGCCTACCTCGGTCATAAAGAGGTCCCCAAATTAGGACACGGTTTACATTCTGCACTATGTGTTTAAATATCGCAACGCTTTTTATAATCCTCACTAACTTGTTACCTTTTTTGTTTTTACTTTTTGTTTATTATTTCCCCTCCCCAAAGGTTAGTTCGTGCACTCTGGCAACATCATCTTATTCCACGAGATCCAGCGGTCCTCCACCCACTCCTCCTCTTAGTCCTGTCAAAAACAAGAACAAAGGAAAGATGGAAGATCTGAACAACGCCAGAAAGGAGAACTCAACTGAACGGGTAGAGGTCACTCATGGTCATGTTACTCAGGTTTCCAAAGAAAATGCATCCCAACTCGAACAAAAGCTGCTAAAATTCCAAGAAGAACTTGATCAGGTTCGGAATCTAGCAAATCTGTCATTTTCCCTCACTACTCCAGATATCAATTTCCCAAATGCTCAGAACCCCATACCTCCACAGAACGTCCCGAAGCAACAGAACCATCCCGCTCCTCACCACCACTGCAACACCTGCCATACCTCAAATAACACCCCGCTGCTCATCCCAGAACTCCAGAACTCCGTAAATGACCACTGCCACACCCACCATAATACCCCCATCTACGTAGAGACTATGCCACACTCCACCCAACCCATCTCAAGCACACCCGAGTCGGATGATAAAGACTTGCTCATCAGAAACCTGGCCGAAGAACATAAGAAATTGACTAGTCGAATTCAAGGCGTTGAAGGAAGTAAGGGAATTGAAGGGCTGAACTACGAAGATCTTTGCATACAGCCCGATGTCGAACTGCCCGAGGGGTACAAACCTCCTAAGTTCGAGATGTTTGATGGTACAGGGGATCCAAGGGTCCATTTGAGAACGTACTGTGACAAGCTGGTTGGAGTAGGAAAAGACGAGAAAATCCGCATGAAGCTTTTCATGAGGAGCTTGAAAGGAGATGCTTTGTCTTGGTACATTAGCCAAGATCCAAAGAAGTGGTCGAACTGGGTAAGCATGGCGTCCGACTTTATGGACAGGTTCAGGTTCAACACGGAGAATGCGCCGGATGTGTTCTATATTCAAAATCTAAAGAAGAAGCCCACAGAAACATTTCGCGAGTATGCTACTCGCTGGAGGTCCGAAGCTGCTAAGGTTAGACCTGCCTTAGAGGAAGAACAAATGAACAAATTCTTTGTCCGGGCTCAAGACCCACAATATTATGAAAGGCTGATGATGGTCGAGGGCCACAAATTTTCTGACATTATCAAGCTGGGAGAAAGGATCGAAGAGGGCATCAAAAGCGGTATGGTTACGAATTTCGAGGCCTTGCAAGCTACAAATAAGGCCTTACAGTCAGGAGGTGTGTCCAAGAAAAGGGACGTAGGAGCCGTAATGGTGGCACAGAGAACCAAATCTCCCATCAAATACCAAGCCTGCCCAATGCCTCCACTCACATATCAGCTTACTCCAAACTACCAAGCACCCTCACCCTCTTACCAAACTCCACCACCCACTTATCAATCACCTCCCACATATCAGCCTACTTCACCCAAATATTCCCAACCCGCACATGTTTACCAAGCCTACAATGCTCAACCATCCCACTATCAATCCCCTCCTGCACGCCAAAACTTCCCTAGACCTCGACCAAACTTTGACCGAAGGCCTCCGAAACAATATACGGCTATTGCTGAACCTATTGACCAGTTGTATGAAAGACTCAAAGCTGCTGGTTATGTCACCCCTATCCCTGCTGCAACTCTTGAGAACCCTTCTCAGTGGGTTAATCCAAATAAATCTTGTGCATACCATTCCGGCATGAAAGGACACACCATTGACGAATGCCGTTCTCTGAAAGACAAGATCCAGACTTTAATTGATAACAAGATTATTGTGGCAAAGGAGCCTGCTCCAAATGTCCGCAATAACCCTCTGCCGGACCACAAGGGTGGAGGCGTTCACATGATCGAAATAGAGGATGATTGGGATCCCGAGGGATCGATCGGTTTGATCACAGAAGGTGACGACCCAAAGAAACCAATAGTCACCCTTAATCCGATCATAGTCTAGATTCAGTCCTCTAGGGACGCCGAGGTAAATATGTCCGTGCCACTTGAGTTTGAAGCAACATCCTCTGCAAAGACACCAGCGCCAATTGAGGTCGAATTCGTGTCTCCAGCGAATGCACCTACACCATTCAAAGTTGCAGTTTTACCGCCCAAGGTACATGCTCCGTTCGGAGTAAAGATAGCCACGCCGATCCCAGTGGCGATGTCGACCATGACACCATTCCATACAAAGGCTATACCATGGGACTACACAGCCGAGGCAAGAAGGAAAGGCAAGGTTATGTTCGGAGAGGCTATTGCGGCACAGGGTATGACGAGAACTGGTAGAGTTTATACCCCAGAACATCTGGCTGAGTCGAGCAAGCAGGCCTCTAACCGGCCGCCCATCACCGAGACCGGGCCAGATGATCTCTGGAGAAAGATACAGGCCAAGGAATACTCGGTCATCGACCAGCTGAACAAAACACCGGCGCAAATTTCTATCCTTGCTTTGCTATAAAATTTCGATGCACACAAGAATGCCCTGTTAAGGGTGCTGAGTGAAGCATATGTGCCAAGCAACATCACCGGCGGAGAAATGGCTAACATGGTAGGACAGGTATTGGAAAGTCACAAGATCACTTTTCATGAAGATGAGCTGCCACCAGAAGGGTTGGGTCACAACAAGGCATTGCACATCACCGTGCAATGCGAAGACTATTTTATCACCAGAATCCTGATTGATGGAGGGTCCAGCCTCAATATTTGTCCGTTGGTAACACTCAGGACGTTGGGTAAGGGACTGCACGAGATAAAGGACGGAGCCATAAATGTGAAAGCCTTCGACGGTTCCCAAAGGTCCACTATTGGGGAGATTAGTCTGTGTTTGCAAATGGGGCCTACTTGGTTCGATGTTGATTTTCAAGTGATAGACGTGCCGGCATCTTACAACCTGCTGTTGGGACGACCATGGATTCATGCTGCTGGGGTCGTAGCGTCAACACTACATCAGGCGGTAAAATTTGAGTGGAATCACCAGGAGGTGATCATTCACGGTGACGGTAGCAATCCTATATACAGTCGCCAGACCATTCCGGCAATCGGAGGTAGAAGAAAGTTAGGTGGGGAGACCTATCACCACATCGAGCGAGTCAATGCTGTTGACAAAGATAAATGGTGGGACAACAAGATCGAGAGTATATTGAACTGGAGTGGGTACGAGCCTGGCAAGGGGCTTGGCAAGAACCTCTAAGGAATCACTAAGCCTATAAAACTCAAGAAACATGGCACCACTTTCGGTCTGGGATATGAGTATACCTGGGAAGAATTTAACAACTGGTCGCCACCATGGCGCGGTCCCTACTACCCACTAGAACAACCAATACTACCTTTGGAGCAGACTTTCCAACAGGCCGACATTGTTTATGGGACAGACGAGGAGGAGGCACTTGCTGCAGTGAAGAACTTGTTCTTAGAAGACGATGACATGGATTGCTGTGTTGTGTTCGAGGAGGAGGGGGAGGAAGGTCCTTCCATACAAGCCGTAAGTAGAGGAGCATACCTCAACAACTGGACCATCAGAACCACCAGAGCCAGGCAAGCCTCGGGGTAGCAAGGCTGAACAAGCATCATGCACTATCTTTTATTTTTACTAGTTAATTTTTCCTTTCGCATTTTTGATTTCCGCAATAAGATCTTCAATGTTCAAAACGGTTATGGAATTTATCAAAGCATTTCGATTTTTTTTATAAATCAACACTCTTATTATTTTCTCTCATTACTTTACTTATACAGCATTACTATTACTTATCTTGATAAACCAATGACTGTGACATGCAATGAGACAACGCAACAAACGGACATAGATTTAGAGGAAGATGACATACCGGAGGAGATTGTTAGAGAAGTTGAGAATTTTGAAAACAGACCGAAGTCCAACCTGGACGAGACTGAGATTGTTAACCTGGGAGATGCTAAAAACGTCAAAGAAACACGAATCATCGTTCATTTGTCGCCTTCAGAAAAGAAGGAATACACAGAATTTCTAAAGGAATATGAAGACATATTCGCCTGGTCATATGATGACATGACTGGTCTGAGCACATCTATTGTGGCCCACAAACTGCCAAGCGATCCGACATGTCCGCCGGTAAAGCAGAAGCTCAGGAAGTTCAAGCCTGATATGAGTTTGAAAATCAAGGAAGAAGTCACTAAACAGGTCAAAGCTAAGGTTCTCAGGGTAGTAGAATACTCGACATGGTTAGCCAACATTGTGCCAGTACCAAAGAAGGACGGGAAGGTCAGAGTCTGTGTCGACTACCGGGATCTCAACCGGGCCAGTCCGAAAGACGACTTCCCCTTGCCAAATATACACATCCTGATCGACAATTGCGCCAAGCATGAGTTACAGTCATTCGTGGATTGCTTCGCCGGTTATCATCAGATCTGGATGGATGAGGAAGATGCTGAGAAAACGGCTTTCATTACGCCGTGGGGAATGTATTGTTACAAAATGATGTCGTTCGGCCTGAAGAATGCAGGGGCCACCTATATGAGGGCCATGACTACCATTTTTCATGATATGATACACAAGGAGATTGAGGTGTATGTGGATGATGTTATCATCAAGTCCAAGAAGGCCACTGATCACATGGAAGATTTGAGGAAGTTTTTCAACAGATTGCGAAGGTACAACCTGAAACTGAATCCCGCGAAGTGTGCATTTGGGGTTCCTGCTGGAAAATTACTTGGGTTTATTGTGAGCCGCCGAGGAATAGAATTGGATCCATCAAAGGTCAAGGCCATTCAGGAACTTCCACCGCCAAAGAACAAGAAGGACGTGATGAGTTTCTTGGGAAGACTTAACTACATCAGCCGGTTCATAGCACAATCTACAGTTATCTGTGAGCCAATCTTTAAGATGTTAAAGAAGGACGCCGCCACCAAATGGACTGATGACTGCCAGAAAGCTTTCGACAAAATCAAGGAATACCTATCAACACCACCAGTCTTGGTCCCGCCCGAGCCAGGTAGACCCCTACTACTCTACCTCGCAGTACTAGATGGTGCCTTCGGTTGCGTCTTAGGGCAGCATGACGAAACAGGGAGAAAGGAACAAGCCATTTACTACCTCAGCAAAAAGTTCACTCCGTACGAGGCCCGGTATTCTCTGTTGGAGCGCACCTGTTGTGCTTTGACTTGGGTAGCCCAGAAGCTGAGACATTACTTCTGTGCCTACACTACATATCTCATATCAAGGATGGACCCTTTGAAGTACATCTTTCAGAAGCCCATGCCCACTGGCAAGCTGGCCAAGTGGCAAATCCTGTTGAGTGAATTCGACATTGTCTATGTAACTCAGAAGGCAATCAAGGGACATGCACTAGCAGATCACCTTGCGGAAAATCCCATAGATGGAGAATACGAACCTCTGAAAATTTACTTTCCTGACGAAGAGGTATCATTCATGGGAGAAGACATTGCGGAATCCTATGATGGTTGGAGAATGTTTTTCGATGGAGCAGCAAATTTCAAGGGAATTGGCATAGGAGCAGTTCTAGTATCAGAAATCGGTCAGCATTATCCGGTGTCCGCCAAGCTCAGGTTCCCGTGCACCAACAACATGGCCGAGTATGAAGCCTGCATCCTAGGGCTCAAGATGGCCATTGACATGAACATACAAGAGTTGCTAGTAATTGGAGATTCAGACTTACTCATACATCAGGTCCGAGAAGAATGGGCAACCAAGAACTCTAAGATACTCCCGTATCTGCACCATGTGCAGGAGTTGAGAAAGAGGTTCACAAAGACAGAATTCTGACATGTTCCCAGAATCCATAATGAATTCGCCGATGCATTGGCTACCCTGTCATCCATGATACAGCATCCCGACAAAAACTTCATTGATCCCATTCCAGTAAAGATCCATGATCAGCCACCTTATTATGCCCATGTTGAAGAAGAAGCAGACGGAAAGCCTTCGTTTCATGATATCAGGGAATATTTGGCAAAAGGAGAATACCCAGGACTTGCAAATCCTACTCAAAAGCGCACACTTCGGAGGTTGTCCACCAATTCCTTTCACAGCGGAGGAATCCTGTATAGGAGGACTCCTGATTTGGGATTACTAAGGTGTGTCGACGCAAAGGAAGCATCCAGACTACTAGAGAAGATTCACGCTGGGACCTGCGGTCCGCATATGAACGGTTTTATCTTAGCCAAGAAGATACTCCGAGCTGGTTACTTTTGGATGACTATGGAGACGGACTGCATCCAGTATGTCCGGAAATGCCACCGCTGCCAGATACATGCAGACATGATAAAGGTGCCACCAAATAAGCTTAATGCAACAAGCTCGCCATGGCCTATCGCCGCCTGGGGAATGGATGTTATTGGACCAATCGAACCTGCCGCTTCCAACGGGCACAGGTTTATCCTCGTAGCAATCGACTATTTCACCAAATGGGTCGAAGCAGCATCTTGTAGAGCAGTGACTAAGAAAGTCGTGGCGGATTTTGTCCGTGACCGCATTGTTTGCCGATTCGGGATTCCAGAGTCAATCATTACTGATAATGGCTCCAACCTCAACAGTGACTTGATGAAAGCTATGTGTGAAACTTTCAAGATCAGACACAAGAACTCTACAGCCTACAGACCTCAGATGAACGGGGCCGTAGAAGCCGCCAATAAGAATATCAAGAAGATACTAAGGAAAATGATAGAGAAGGATAAGCAGTGGCACGAGAAGCTATCATTTGCTTTATTAGGGTATCGCACCACAGTACGCACATCAACTGGGGCAACCCCCTATATGCTGGTTTATGGTACAGAAGTCGTCATTCCCGCCGAGGTGGAAATTCCTTCCTTAAGGATCATACAGGAAGCAGAGCTCGACAATGCAGAATGGGTGAAGAGTCGTTACAAGCAGCTAGCTCTTATAGATGGAAAGAGAATGAATGCAGTTTGCCACGGTCAGCTTTATCAGAACAGAATGTCCAAAGCCTTCAACAAAAGAGTCAAGCCGAGACAGTTCACACCGGGACAGTTGGTGTTAAAGAAAGTTTTTCCGCATCAAGATGAAGCCAAGGGGAAATTCTCTCCCAACTGGCAAGGTCCGTACATGGTTCACCGGGTTCTAACAGGAGGAGCCCTCATACTTGCAGAAATGGACGGAGAAGTTTGGCCAAAACCAATTAATTCAGATGCAGTCCAGCGTTACTAAGTGTAATCTTTATGTTTTCCTATATGATGTATATTGAACTACGCCTGACCTGATTCCCGTTTAAGAGGGGATACGTAGGCAGCCCTATGGGTTCGGTCACAATTCAATAAAATTTCCATTCCCCCCCCCTCGTAATTGGGAACTGGGGCAGAATTTTGAGGAGGACCCTCAAAATTTCGAAGTGATTTCAGCCAGTCGTCGCAAGCAATGGTCAGAAGCATCAATACATTAAACTGGGGCAAAATTTTGAGGAGGACCCTCAAAATTCCGAAGCAAGAGAGGTCGCAATGTCTTGAGCCACGTCATAGTCGTCGGTTCATCTGAAAGCTATTTTTAATCATATACTTATGTCATATTTTTACTAAACCATGCATGATGATTGCTGAAAACTGCTTGTTTAGAAACATACCCCAACGATACATACAGTATCACCAGAGCAAAGCCAAGCAGATCAAGCAGAGCCAGCGAAGATACGAACTAACCTCCCCTTTTACAAAACTCACGATTTTTCTTTGGATGCAGGCACTTGGATTGCGAAAACATCTGACATACTATACACTCACGAGACAAACATTGTTCAGGAATACAACTCTCAGAACTGTTGCACTTACCAACATTTGCTATCCACACGCACCAGTGGCATTCCGTATGTCACGATGTCCCCAGCAGTCACGATACCGCAATCTGCTATCAGCTAAGAAAACTCTATTACCATTTCCCCTTTTATTTCTTGCATAAGGCTACCATTCTGCCTTCCGAGACTCAACGTTGTCTCCATCTGCATTTTGCATTGCATGAGGCTACCATTCTGCCTTCCGAGACTAAACGCTGTCTCCATCTGCATTTCGCATTGCATAAGGCTACCATTCTGCCTTCTGAGGTTAAGCTCTACCTCCATCTACATTTGCATGGCTGAAAGATCGCCATCTTATCAATATTCGCATGGCTGAAAGATCGCCACCTTATTTACATTCGCATGGCTGAAAGATCGCCACCTTATCTACATTTTCATGGCTGAAAGATCGCCACCTTATCTATATTTGCATGGCTGAAAGATCGCCACCTTATCTATATTTGCATGGCTGAAAGATCGCCACCTTATCTACATTTGTATGGCTGAAAGATCGCCACCTTATTTACATTTGCATGGCTGAAAGATCGCCACCTCATTTACATTTGCATGGCTGAAAGATCGCCGCCTCATTTACATTTGCATGGCTGAAAGATCGCCGCCTTATTTATATGTGCATGGCTGAAAGATCGCCACCTCATTTATATTTGCATGGCTGAAAGATCGCCATCTCATTTACATTTTGCATGGCTGAAAGATCGCCGCCTTATTTACATTTGTGTGGCTGAAAGATCGCCACCTTATTTACATTCTGCATGGCTGAAAGATCGCCACTTACTGCATTGTATGGGCTGAAAGATCGCCAAATACTGCATCTCATGGGCTAAAAGATCGCCAAATTATCCAAAGGCGTCATCGTTCGGAGGCATCATCTTCATAGCCCGAGAACACCATGTCATGGCCTGAGGATCCATTTCAATCTTTGCATATCATTATTCAAAGGCGTCATGGTTCGGAGGCATCATCCTCATAGCCCGAGGGCATCATTTCATGGCCTGCGAATCCTTTATTATACGCTTCATGGCCCAGGACATCATGGTCTAAGGACGTCATTCTAACCGTCCAAAGACAACCTTCATGGTCCAACGGGAATTTGCATCATGTTTAAATTTACGCACCATATATGCTTGTATTGCTTATTTGCAGGTAAACCGGCGAGCAACGGCCATCTCGGCAGGAGAGGTCCCGCTCCAATTCCCGCAGCCCTATCAAACCTTAACCATTCCCCCGTCTTGAATATTGCATCCGTTCTTGAAAGTCTCCATCGGCATACTCCGCCGACGGATCCCGAACTACATACGGCCTGATTCCTGTAAGACCAGGGATATGTAGGCAGCTCAGAAGCCAGGGCACGGCCTAAGTCTCCTCGAACCATTTCGTTCGGTCAAAATTGGCCATCATACCTTTACCCGACAACTCTTTCATCCTTCCCGGGTAAAGAGGGGCAGCTGTTGATACCCAATTTTTTTCTATATATTTTTAATATGCAAAATACTTTCAAAATAGCATGTGCATGCATATATAAGTATGTCCAAATGTTTTACTATTTTTTTCCTTAATTTTTAAAGATTCTTTTAATCAATTTATTGCCCTATTTTATCCAGGAAAACCCAATAATTATTCCCAAAATTATCATTTTGGTAATTCATTTATTGGATTCTCATATTTATGCTAAAATATAGCTAAGATAATTTTTACATATTTTTACAAATTTATTTAGTATTTTTAAAGCTAAATTGCATATAATTGCAATATTAGCCTCTTTTAGATTTAATTACGTTTATATCTATAAAAATTAAGTCCAGTATCTTTAATTTGATAATTATGTACTATTAGTCATTTTAGTACCTTTAATTTATTTCCAGAAATTATTTTACTATTTTTTATAAATCAAATAGGGAAAAGTGGCTATTTAAATGTTAGCCCATTTTCATTTCAATTTTAGCCTGATTTGGCACCCCAATTAAATCCAATCTGAGGCCTAATTACCCTAATCCAATCCCCGTTTAATTCGACCCAAGCCCGTCTTCATAACCCACCCACTCGCCCGCTTTAATCCAGACCGTTGATCATTCAGATCAACGGCCAACAACAATCCTTACCTTTTTTAATTCAAACGACCCCTAACCCTAACCCTATTTCATACACTCCGCCGCCTCTGAATCCCTTTCTCTCTCAATTCTCTCTCAAACCCCTCTCAAACCCTAGCCGTCGCCCTCAACTACAACCCTAAAATCTCCCAAATCAATGGCTTCCAAGGTCATCGGAGGCCTGTATCCACCTCCTATGGCTTCTACATGCTCGGTTATCATGGTTTCAAGGCTAGATCCTGGAAAAGTTTGGCCCAGATCTTGGTCGTTTTCAGTTTATGACTGTTCTCCGGTCGTCTCTGACCTTTCTCCGGCCAGCCATGGCTATTCGAGTCTGGCTCTTGACTCTCCTGCTTAGATCGATGGTTTTCAAAGCCTTTCTCACCACTTGGGGTTCTTCTGAAACCCTAACCTTTAAGGTTCTTCCGATTTCTTTAGATCTGTTTTAGATCTGTGTTTGCTCTAAACTTCTAAACGTTTTTCTCAAAGTTTCTTCTAAAACTCTACCTTCAAAACCCCTTATCTTTTTCGAATAGGGTTTTTGCTAAGTTATTTCGAAGCTTTCTCTGATTTTTGACATGTTTTGCTGTGTTTCCTTATGTCGTTCTTCTACTGGAGTTTGCATGTTAAAAGCCTTGATTTCTTTTGAGATTTCTGAATCTATTTTTTGTTAATTTTTATTTGATTTATTTGTTTTTCATCCCTAGACTCGATTGGTGTTGAAAACCCTAAGTCTGGGTTCATTCGAGTTTCTGAGACTATTTGTTGTGTGATTTACTTGTTCGTCATCTTTGAGTTCGATTGGTTTCAAAAACCCTAATTTCTTTGGGGCCTATTCGAGCTTCTGAAGCTGCGTGCAACTCATCTGTTTGAAGTTGCTCGACTGGATTTGAAATCTTTTTGTTTCAGCATTTGTTTCTTTATGTGATTTTGACTTCCTGCTATCATTGAAACTCGAATATACTTTTTCAAAAGGGCCTTTTTACTTGACCCTTTGCATGCTTATGATACTCTCTCTTTTCTCTATTACTAAGTTAATGAAGTTGACCTATGTGACTACCATGTTTCGATAGTTCACTATCTACTGACTATGTGATTGTTATTGCATGCTGTTTCTCTTTGCCATAGTTTGGCCTCGCATGCCTAATGTTTATGCACTCTATTTATATGCTGAATTCCCCTCTTAAATGACCTTCAATTTCGGACTGATTTCAAACCATCCCTTGTGAAATTCTGATTGCACTCGTATAGCAAGTAATTGATTCTTTCCTTGTTTCGCCTTACTGATTTTCCTGTTTCTTGGTCTAATTTGAACACTTTCCTTCGAACCTTCGATCCCTACTTTTCTACTCAATTTGATTAATTCCCTTACCTTGGTTACATTGATATTTGATTCTTACCGACATTTCCTTGATTAGAATCTGATGAACCTAGTCTCTATTACATATTGTGTACTTGTACTATGCTGAAAATATTTCCTTATTGGTTATATTCAGCCTTATGTGATTTTTTTTCTTATTTAGTATTTGCATGTTACCGTTTAAATTTAACTCTGTAATTAAAGGAAGTACTTATACTGATTTGATTTTAATTAGCACATAGTTCCATGATTACTGCTAAGCTATGATTCTTGCCTTATTTTCTACCTGTTTTCAAACTATAAGTACCTTGCTCTCTCATTAACACAAACACACGAACACTCTTAATTCTGAACTCACACTTACACTCAAACGCTCTCTCTCTTGCTTTACTACTTGTACTGTGGCCTGTTTAGCTGGCTGAAAGCCAAAGCTATATTTCAAGTCTGCTACCTTTCTTTACTGCATTATGCTTCTTTGAACTGGTATGTTCTAAATTAAGCTTACAGCATCAACAACAACATGGTTACTTAATGTTCTTACATTCTTCTCTGCCTACTGCTTGTATCTATTTCAGTACCTTTATGTAGCATGCTGTAATTTCTTTTCTCCTGTTCTGAATTAATGTTTTGTGAACCTTAAATCCCTATCCCCAATGTGTTTGGTATCTATGTTTGGTATGGGGCATGATAGTATTGAGCATTGCTGTCCATGACTAAAGCTTGATCCCCCTAGGATCATAACTTCTATGTTTTCTCTAGTGTTGTGTGTTCTGGTGGGCTTATAGGCATTCCAACATCTTCTATTACTGTGCATGCCCAAAGCTGACCCTTGCCTACGTACATAGGCTCTTTGCAATTCCCAACCCTTTACCCCTCTCTTTATTCCCTCAACTCTTAGAACTCTGTTTCTGCACTTGCACTATCTTCTTAGACTTAAGTTCTGCCTCCCTCGTGTGAGCCTTGCCTTGGGACCCATGAGCTCCCTCTGAACTTGGACACATGAGGGTTGGCACTTCCACACTGCACTTGTCCCTATTCTGGTTATGAAACTTGGGTGTGAGCACTGCCCGGAGTCCCATCGAGGCCCTTAGGGAACTCTGATACACTCAAGTCTGAGAAAGACTTTGGATCAGTGGTCTTTGAGTTGGTTTATCTCATAACTCAGAGAGGAAGTCAAGAATCAGGCTCCCTCTGGTTGTAATTTTTCTTTGTACTTTTTCTGATGTAATTTATTATTCCTGGTTTGTAATAATTTGTAATGAACATTTGGGGCTGGCTAGTGAAAGAGGGTTGGGTGATTATGCATGCAAGGGTAGAAAATACGCCTATAGGACTTCTTTTAATTCTGCACTTTCAAACTGCATTAGAAAATATGCCTATAGGACTTCTTTTAATTCTGCACTTTCAAACTAGATTAGAAATCATGTCTCTAGGACTTATACTAAATCCTGCTTGTTCAGTTTCACACCTAGATAACCTGCCTATAGGTCGTATTCGAATTCTGCATGCCACTTAGATATCATGCTTTAGGTTCCAAACGGCCATAAATAAGTATCACATTCGTAATTTTGAAATCAGTAACATATAGAAATCATGCTTGCATGGATTCTTAAATAAAATCAGACTCGTTTCATTCCCATTCAATATTAGATATCCTGTTCATAGGGATTAAAAATCAGTAATAGTAGATACTATCACCTGTAGAACCTGTAACTAGTCTAATTTAATTTTGTCCCTTCTGAACTTCTTTTAATAATCTAATCCCCTTACTTAACAAGGTTTAGCAAGCATGCCTATAGGATTTCAAAAAATTTATTTCGAGTTTTTACTGTCTTACGACCTTCTGAATTGAAAAGACATCATGCCTATAGGACTCTGTCTAAGCACTCAGGTAAGCCTTAGGATAATAATTGTAAAACTAAATCCGCTTTGTTAATTGCTATAACCAGCAGGCAGGCCTGATTCGGACATCTTATCTGAGTTATGTAATAAACTAAGCTGCCTCAACAATTAACTTCCCTCGTCTTTATGTGCTTTAAATCAGACCTAAAAAGTATGTGCAAGTCATGCTATTTATGTGCTTTTGTTTGAGGAGGTATACTTGAGCCTTATATGCTTATGTGTTTCCCCCTTTAATGTGTAGTCTTTATATGTTTTGTATGTCGCCTTAGAATTTTTACCTTTAAAACTTTAAATAAGCCTGATACCCCTCCCTTTTAGGATTAGTAGTCCTAAATGCCTCCGGGACTGATAGGAATGGGACGGGTAATAACATGTAATAAGTAATCGAGACCAATCCGTGCTTTAATACCTTAACGGGGTGGGAAGGGTAGATATGGATATGATGACCGGTGCGCTAATACCACGTGTAGCCCCTCTTCTGAGGAGTGATTACCGGGTATTGCATTGATGTGATCCATATTTTAAATAAACCTAGGACCCCCTTTCCCTTATTTCCCTTTTCTTTTAAAAGCATTGCAACTCCTTGTTTAAAATCAGCTCTTTGATTGTTCTTTCAAATTTGTTTACTTTCAAACCATTATGTATTGAAATCCCCTCTTACTTGAGCCCTATCTGCTTACATGTTAATTGTACCCCAAATTCACAATAACTGTCTGGCCGGGAACCACACTAGTGGATCCTGAGGGGTGCCTAACACCTTCCCCTTAAGATAATTTCAAGCCCTTACCCAATCTCTGGTTATTCAAGCAAGCTTAGAGTTGAATTTCTATTGGTGTCGTAATGCACCTTAATCATTAGGTGGCAACTCTTCAAATGCAAACCCAGTTCCCTATAGGAATGAGTTGTCCCTCCAAATGTCATAAACCCGATTTCGCGAGAAAAAGGGGGCGCGACACTAGATATCTGTAAAACCAGCAGATCCTCTAAGTCCAAATTGAATCGTAGCCTATTCGAAACTCATCCGAGTCCCTTGGGCTCCAAACCAAACATGCACACAAGTGTAATAACATCATATGAATTTGCTCGGGCGATCAAAATATTAAAATAACACCTAGAACTACGAATCAGACATCAAAATGCATGAAATTTTCAATGAAACCTAAGAACTTTTAAATTCACAAACGAACATCCGAATCACACCAAATCAACTCTGTTTTGCACCAAGTTTTGCAGACAAGTCATAAATAGTAAAATGAACCTATACCAATTATCGGAACCAAATCCGAACCCGGTAGCTATAAAGTCAACCTATGGTCAAACTTCGGATTCCTTAAACCTTCAAATTACTAGTTTTTAACAAATCACGTTAAATCAAGTTAGGACTTTCGAATTCAATTCTGGGCGTCCAAAATCATGATGCGGAGCCACCGGGGTCGTCAAAATACCGATTCGGGTCCGTTTACATAAAATATTGACTGTAGACAACTCAAATCATTTTTAAGGCTCAAATCCATATTTTCTTCAGTTTTTCACATAATTTTTTTGGAATAAGACGGAATGCACACGTAAATCGAAAAATACTAAAACTCAAAATGATCTATCGGGTCATCATATCCAGAGCTCTCAATTAATTTTGTACTATCACATATTCAACATCTATATGGTGAATATCTCTTTCAAGGAGAAAGTAATACTATTATGGTAATGGTCAAAATCATTATAGGAAAGATATGTTGCTTCCATTACTTTTGCCCTGTAATAATCACAATGTCATAATATTTTGGCACAATCACTATAGGTATGTGATCAATGGCCATTCATGCCAGAATAATAAAATTATTTTCTTATTTCATCTCAAACCTACTTCTATAGGTGAGTGTGGTATATTCACTACCACTAGCACGTTCATATTCTTCCAAGAATGAATATGAACTCATAAATCCCATGTTGTCACATTCATATCATGTATGGACCATAATCATCTATATGTGCTTTATAAAATTTTATGTCAAATCGATGACAAATATTAATTTCGTCTATTGCCACATCGACATCTATTGATACCTTTACGGTAATAATTTTGTCTTCTTTCAGACTTATCACATACTACTACCACATTCTATTAAGTGAATGAGAATGAAGCAAATTCAATGGGACGTATTTTCACTTCTTGTGCTCACAATCATACATGAATTTGATCATGGCAAGACATAAAAGTTTTATCACGTTTGGTGGTTATAAGTTCTAACAAGCTTTGTTAGAGTTATAATCAATTTTTTTTTATATTTAAAATCAAATTGTAGAATTTCAACAATTTAAAAGAGAAAAATAAGGTAAAATACTCATCTTAAATCCAGAATTTATTCCTGAACGAAGTTCATGGAACAATTGACAATCATTATGCTCTATATTATATACAAGTTGAGCACCATGCATGTATCCCATAGCTTGGTGACCAAAGCTGATGCCTAGTATAGGAATATCAATGCATTTTCGCAAGAGCCTCATGCAAATTCCTATATCTTCTCTCCACGGGTGGTTTAATTTTTGAAACTTTAGACAACTAACTAATAGTATATCTACAAATTAAAACAAGCGCCCTCTACTCAATTGATTAGAGTCTCGTGCTAATAACGTGTTATACAACAATAAAAGAAGAATAAGAATATCGCAGAGAAAAGTAGAGAGAATTCTTATTGATTTTCAGAGTAGTTACAATGGGATAAAACCTCTTTATTTATAGAGAAAAAGTAATTTAGTCGCAAATTAACAAATTTTAAATTCTGTCTTAAAAAATAGACATTTTCTATAACTAAAATACTATTTATAACGGTGATCATATTTTAACGAGTAGTCTTAAAAGTAGCTATTTATGCAAATGACCACATGTATATAAGCTGGTAATAAAGAAGACCCGGTTCATAAGTGGTCTCCTCCGTCAATGGCGAAGCTGAAGACGGATTCTCCTCTCTCTCGTCGCATAGTCCTCTCCTTCTTGCACTTTCTAGATTCTGGTACGCCTCTGTCCATTGCCCCACATATATATATATATATATATATATATATATATATATATATACATGTGTGTGTATGTATGTATATAATTGTGTTGAAATGAATCCATACAAGATGTTTCTCTTTTCTGGACATAGCTAGTCAAGATCAGTCTATAGGAGTACTTATAGATCAGAAATTTGTATGGATTAAAAGGAAAAATAAAGCTTCAATAGGTATGCTGTTCAGCATTGAGACACATGGTGCTAAATTAGCGAAAACCAGTTTATTTCATAAAAGGAAATCAAGTTATCGGGCCACTAGTATTAAAGTGAAACTACTGGCTGATTCTAGGCAGGGATGATAATATCTGTAGTGGACTGCATATATATAGTTATCGCGCTGACTAAGTTTCCCTTTAAGGGGATTAGGATTAGAATCTTATAAGGGCAGCTCCATGGATTTGATGCTCTACAGCCAAACTTCAATATGAGGCCTAAAATATGTTTCTTAAAATTCGTATATATTTTTATCTGATATGACAGCTTGAGAAAAAAATGTGAAATAAAATTATTCAATGACCCTTGTTGTTGCAAAACAGGCAGATAAGTGAGAAGGGGAAAGAAAAGAGATCTTCATTTCATGAAGTACAATAATTGAGTAAATTGAATGTTGTGCCACCTAACTTGAGTCGTGGGTACAACATTAGGGACTTGTATATAGCAACTGATGTGGTTCTAGGTTAGAAGGCATTGTTTATTGAGATTAAAGAGTTACATTTTCTTTTGAGAATGAGTATCCTACCAAGGTTTGAAGAGAACTGCAAATAGGAACTTCCTGTTGCAGATTTTTAGCATTTAGAATACTGTTGGGATTCCTAACATAGTTGTTAGGCAAGTAAATCACATATCTATCTTCGATTTTGAGCTAAGATACAATTTGACTGTATCCCTATGGTATGAAATTGTTGGGTGATCCATGAAGCAACTGTAAATGAATTCCAACGTGATTGTGCTTGCATGTGAGCAGCATAGATTAAAAAAGTGAAAAAAAGATCATAAGCCAAAAAAATTTGAAAAAGCTCCTTACTAACTGCTTTGAAAGAATAAACAGAAGTAAGAGAGAATCATAATGAGCAAATGATATTACTAGAAAAAAGAATAAGCTAAAACATTAAGTGAAAAAGAAAAAGCCCTAACCATCATTGGTCATAGCCATCACTACCGTCTCTCATCCCCCACTGCAAAGTCTGCTCAGCCATATAACCATGCTTTCGTCATCCAGCCTTTTGGTGAGTAAAGGCTGGCCACCCGCTTCCATGAACCGTTGTTGTTAACCATTTACAACCATTATACCTCTCTCCAACCTTGGTGCTACATCCTCCGGCACCTCCCTGCCTTGTTAAATTTATTCACGATTCCTAGTCTGGCACCCTGTCACTAAGCCTCCTTTACTAATAACATTTATCCATGATTTGAGTTTGAGACTTTTAGCTGAACAAATAAAGGTTGAATCTTGTGCATTTGGAGTGCGACCCTCTAACCATAGAAAATCCATCAATAAACGTCTACAACCTGCCCCCCCCCCTCTCTCTCTCTCTCAGTAGCTCATGTGCACGTATTACTTCCTCTTCTGTAGCCCCTTCACTATTGGGTGGAAGTCCTAGCACAGCTTGACTGGGGGAAGAATTGGGAAATACCAAATCTTTTTTGGAAACCTCAATGCTATGAATAAAGCTATTTCGATGTTATATTATTTGGTGCATGCTACTTTCTTGTTTCTATTAGTCATGGTTATTTTTCTGTTTTTATCCTGTTAAATTGTGAATTCTCCTCAAGTCTTACTTTCAATGTGGAGTGAATTAATTTTGCATCTACTGACTCTGTGTATTCCTTGTTACATAGTTGAACCTGCTTCTGGAGTTGATGATGAAGGACTTGAGGTTGTTAAGCAATGTCTATCAGAGGCCTTTAAGATTGATCCATCATCTGCTGGTTATGCCTCAAGTTCAGATTCCTTAGTGGACATATTCAGTTCACGAGAAGCGATTGAGCAAAGCCAAATAAATTTAGATCTCAGGCATGATGTATCTTCATCAGATGATCCTTGTTCATCATCAGGACAGAAGGTAGCAGATGCTAAAGATACAGATGGATCTCAGTTTCTGGTCTAATTCTACCTTTTTTGTCTTGATATTCTCTTAATTTTGTGTACTTATCTTTCCAGATTTTGATTCTTTTTGATATTTTCTCCACAGTTCATGTATTTTAGGTCTATGTTATGTTACTTCTATCTACATGTTTGGTTTCTCCTTTCTGTCTTCTATATAGTGGCACATCAGTTATGCAATCAGTAAACCTGTGAGGTCTAAATTCATTCTGCTGTCTACATCTACATCTGCTCTTATTTTCTATCACCATATTGACAATAATAGTTTCCCCTCATGGTTTGGCAAAAGTGGGATATCTGGGGCATGACCATGATATGTGCTTGATGCTATGGAATTTTCTGGATAGATTCAGATTTTGGTTAGGAAAGGAAAATTTAAACCAAATTCTGTTGCTAGACAATCTTTTCTTGAAAGAACTTTAGTTTTTAAGGATGGAGTTGGTTCAAGCTATCATTGAAATGATCATCAAATGCTTACATCTTGTAATACTGTGTGCTTGGCTGTACAGCCATGGCAGAGGACTTATTGTGCATTCTCTGTTGATGTTGACATTTGTTATAATCATAACCTATTTGGATCAAACATTAGCTACTTTTAATCTCCTTCATATTTTGCAACCAATCTGTGAGTGAACTTTTAGTCTGTGGTACCCTTTTACTTTCCACATACTTGTGCATGATTTACCTTTACCTGATTTTGTTTTCTCTAAACAGGCTGAAGAACGGACAAAAGAAGCTCCCACTTTTGGTAAGGCTAGGTTCCAAGTGCCTAGATTTTTATAATATCTCAATGAAGACCTCTGTACTAGTGTACCACACTTGACCTTCTTACTGTTACTCTTTCGTGTCCATACGTTTGTGCTGTCATTCAATTTTTATCTCATGTCATTTTCAGTGACTTTCAAGGCTTGCTTGTAGCATGCTTAAGCTCTGAAGTTATGTGAAGCCCAAGTTAGAGGGTCCCCCTTACTTAGGTGGCTCATGACTGCAAGCTCCAAGGGACTAAGATATATGCCTCATCGCCTTGAATTCTGTCTTTAAGAGGGCTACACTTGGCAACAGATATAGTTGGCAAAACAATAGAGTAATTATTAAAATTTGTGATTAAGGAACTTTTTTGGTGGTCAGGATATGAAATTAGAGAAGTGATATACAAGCCTAGTCACTAAAAACTTAAAAACTGTATTTTTACGTCTAAATAAAAAATTTAAAATAGTTTTTCAACTTGCTTGACATGATTTTTATTTCATGTATTTTGCCTAGTTCTATTTTTTTTTAAATTCGTTTATCCTAAATGATCATTGTTTGTGTTTATAGTGATTCTTACTTGCTACATGTCCTTTTATGGCAGCAAGTGAATAATTATTCGCTTTTTCCTGCATATATTTATATATGTAGGTCTGATATATGTGTTTGTATTTTATTTTTTCTTTATTAGCAATCTCTTCTCTAAAGCGCACGATTTGAATTGAGCTTTACGTTGAATGCCCTAACATGTTTTTTGCTTTTCAAAACTCTGGTCAATCTTTTTGGCAATGAGTTCATTAATACCTCAAATCTAGTTGCCTTTTACTTTTATTTTTTCTCATAGTTTCACAGTAATTCTTTATACTTAAGCAAACCATGAAAAATAAGGTCAAAATTTACACACACACATATATGTATGTATGTATGCATGTATGTATGTCTGTATGTATATATGTATATAATATGTATGTATGTACGTATGTAAAGGATAGACTGGGGGTTCATTTTTCTTTTTGGTTCTAATTGTGGTGACACACAATCTTCTAATTGTTTTTCTCATATATATAATCATTACCTTTCTCAAAAAACAACAACAAAAAAAAAGACAGGAAATATAGAAGAGTTTCCAGTAACTACGGATTTACAGCTGGGGTTTGCCTTGAACCTGTACTTGTTGTATAGGTATGGATGAGTTAACCAATAGTATACATTGTGAGGTTTCATGGTGAATGCTAGTCGCCAGTGATATTCTGTCAAACAAGCTATGTATTCAATAAAAGTTTTGAATTATGGAGAAGTACTCTTGAAGATAACAATTTAGATTCTCTACTTCTTGTATGCATCTTGTATATTGGAGACTTTCCTCCCTACTGCACGTCAATAAGTTCACCTTACAAGAGAGTAACAGTTTTAGATTAGTATAAATTATACAAACTCTATACGCTACAAATTAAACCCATAAGATAAATGAAGGTGAAGTCTCGATTTAAACGAAATGAAGGTGAAGTGAGGTTAGACAAGATTGTGGTTTCTAAATGTAGAAAGTCAGATATCTAGTTAAGTCTTCCAGCAGAATGACATTATAGATGAAGATGTAACACATTAGATTAAATTAGTATGACTAAAATGGTGTGCTTTGATAAAAAGATACTTAACGAAGGGAAAGGCAAGTTTCATAAAAAAGGGTTATCATTCTGCAATGTTATATAGGGGTGAACGTTGGTCCTCTAAGTCCAACATGTCCACAATATTGATGTCCCAAAAATGCGAATGTTAAGATGAATGTACCGTTATACTAGATTGAGCAAGACTAGAAATGACCACAACCAAGGGTGCAAGTAGCACACAAAGGGGATAAAATGATAGAAGCTCGTCTAAGATGGTCTGGCTATTTCCTACGTAAACTGAGGTAGCATCGGTCTGTAGGTACTACGATAATTGAAGGTGCTAAAAGAATTACCAGGTAGATTTAAAATCAAATGGAGAAAGTTGTCTCAAGAGATCTACAACCTCTCATAATAAATACAGACTTAGCTAAGAACGGAAGTAAAAAATCTATTGAGACTATAACTAGTTGTATTAAGGTTTAGTTGTTGTAGCACTTACATTAGGTCTAGTGTTTGCGGGGAGTCTTTCTATTCTGGATAAGATGTACATGCCTGTCTTTAGGAGAAGCAACTGTCACTCGTGACAATGGATGCCTGGTTATATTAAACTATCCTCAATCTCTTTCTCTAAAAGCTAGATTTTTCTCTTCCCTTCTCCTTTTGACCCAAGCAAAAGGAGTATGCATTTCCTCTTAGTATGAGAAAACGAGGTCGAAATCTAGTTCTATTTATCATTCAAAGAGTTAGAAAACTAGACCTACTGTCAAAGGTTGGGTTCTCTAGGGGGTAGGCTCCTATGCGTTGCATTATGTAAGTTGGGCTGCTCCAGCTGAAGTGCATTAGAAACTTTTGTCCGTGGGATTGTCGGGGAAAAACCCGATATAGGACTCCTTTTAATCCGAATAGAGACGTACGCTAGTATACGGATAAGTGTGATGATGTAATGAACCTATAGATTGGTACCATATAGACAATTTTAGTATTTGAATGAAATGGGCCGAGTAGAGCGGGGTGTTTATACTTATAGAGATCATATAGATTACATCCAACTTGTTTAGGATTTAAGTGTAGTTGATTGATTGTTAGATGTAACAAAATCATTCTTGTAAGCTACATCTGTGTTGCTATTTTCTGGTCCATACAAAATTATTCTTCTAAGCTAACTGTCTTGCTAATTTCTAGCCCATCTTCTTTGTACTCCTATAATTCATTTGTATTTGGGTTAATTATTTCCCGTAGAATGTGGATGTGGGCCTTTAGTTAAAAATGACATAGATGTAGGCTACACACATGGTTACAAAGTATAGCAAGTATGGGCACCTACTTTTCTTGTAATCCTTTTTTTTTCCTGTTAGCTATTGATGCACGTTCTTGGGTGGCCTTTTCTTCGCCATACCAAATGCATCATCCAAATGTTTTAAACCTTGTTTTGCCTTCTTTCTTTGATTATCTTACAAGATATGTTTGTGACAGTGGCCGGTAAAAGTGTCTCTCTTTCTGATTTGCCTACATTCTGTCCTGCTTTATGTTAATCAACTGATGCTGTTTATCATGCTTTGCAGGTATATCCAAGGATGAGCTCTTTGGGCAGTTTTTTGATGCCCTTGAAAAAGCTCACTATTTCAGAAGCTTGCCAGATGGAAAAGATGATCAGGCTCAGCTGGATAGAGCATCGAGGGTGTTTCACACTGCTTTGGAGGTATATATTGACAATGAGTTATTTCATTCATGCTTCTAGTATTGTAGTGTATCAGTTTTCCATACTTGATGGAATTGGTTGAGAAAACACAGCATTTAATCTTCACCTGGTGGTTTCCATTTTTTCTGTTCTACCATGAACAAAACTTAGCTTCAAAATGGTGCTTTTTCAAACATTGATGATGGTATCTTCTGTTCCCCATATGATTAAAAGTGCTTTCTAGAGTAGAAGGGCTCAAAGTTCTTTTGAAAGGGCTCGTACTCCTTTTGACATCATTTTGACCAGCTAAAAGGTGAATCTATGCAGTTGCATGAAGTCCTTCTACTCCCTTATGACATCACTACGACTGAGGTTAAAGGGGAGACTCATTGTTGTCAAAGGCTCGCTTGAGTGCGCATAAGGATATTTTCGATTAGCTTAGACGAAGCTTCAATGCATTCACCAGGGCACTAAGACATGCACTTCATCTCTACACTAAACTCTCTAAAGGGCTCATATTTCAATTGATGAATTATATTATCTATGAATAGGAATAGACATTGAGTATGTCGCAGTTTGTTTTGTTCGTATACTAGCTACTGTTGCTTCTGTCATGATTTGTCAAAATTATTGCAGTTCTTGTTCGAATATCTTCCTACCACCTTTATCGTTTATGGTTTTAGGAAATGCAAAAATCAGGATGTGCTATGTTAAATCGAAACAACCTCGCTGAGACCTTAAAATCACAAGGTACTTTCTATGTACATGTTTCTTTCTTTAAGAGTAAAGATATTTTATTGATGAAACAGCAAAGCTGAGATTACCAGTATCATAAACTATATCTCGTTTGATGTAAGGAGTCAATTAGATGTAAGAGTGTCAAAGTCATTTATGTTTTGCATTTTACACCAAAAAGAGAATATTGCAAAGAGCTATACTTTATGCAGTGTATGTCTTAAGTCTTCTTATCACAACATCTGTATTCCTTTCTCTCCATACATGCGAGAAGGCACTGTATTCCAGATTGTTTGCATTGGCTTCCTTATTTTCTTCCCTTTAAAACATTCTATAGCTTGTTTGACAATGTTTGGTTTCACCCATGGCGAACAAAATATATTTAGAAATAAACTCCAGCCTTGCTGGCTAACAGGGAACTTTAACAGTAAGTGTTTTGCAGTTTCCTCTGTTTCTTCACACTAGTAACAGCTGCTAACTGAATCGAGGCCTTTCTTCTGCGAGTCCTCATTGTTAAGCAGGCTTCATATGCTGCAATCTAAGTAATCAATGTTTAACAGGGTTTTGATAAGATTGTATTCTAGGGCCATTGTCTTCTTTCTTTCACAGAACCATTAATACTTCATAGCAAGATTCACTGTAATTCACCGTCCTCTTTTTTAGAAAAATCAATTTACTGTACTTGCTGTCCAAGTCGAAGAGTCGGTT
This sequence comes from Nicotiana attenuata, assembly GCF_001879085.1. NCBI lineage: Eukaryota > Viridiplantae > Streptophyta > Magnoliopsida > Solanales > Solanaceae > Nicotiana > Nicotiana attenuata. The sequence continues at coordinate 25,594 of NW_017670873.1, forward strand.
CAATAATAACTTGTTAGCTCATTCTAGCTTACCGAAGAAGTAGGTTATGCTTTCTATTTCCCAATCTTGAATGTCTCCTGAACCTGATGTCCCTTTTATTCTCAATTATACACTTCAATATAGGCCTTCTTGTCCAGTGCCAAACTGTATAGCTAAGGAAAGGCCGTCTCAGTATATTTTTCTATAGCCAGAAATCTTCTTAGTACTTGATTTTCCTTCCATATCCAACTTTCAGCTTTACAAGATTGGTGAAATGTTCCTCTTTCTAAAAAAAAGATTGGTGACATGTTCATAGTCCCTTTGTATGTTTCCAAACAGATATTCAGTTTATTAATCCTCATTATTGCACCCTAAGAGGATGGTCTAACCGTCGATGAAGCTGGAATAAGGATCCCGGTCGAGGCAAAAAAGAAGAAGTTGCGAAATCCCGGTGGAATATTGGAAGAACGCGGGTAGGGCAGGCTTGGAGTGGCTCACTGAGTTGTTTAGTGTCATTTTTAGGACGAAGAAGATGCCCGACGAATGGAGGTGGAGTACGATAATTCCGTTGTACAAGAACAAGGGTGATATCCAAAATTGCAACAACTATAGGGGTATCAAGCTGCTAAGCCATACTATGAAAGTTTGGGATAGGGTGTTAGAAGTAAGGGTGAGGAGGAGTGTGCTTATTTCTGAGAACAGTTCCAATTCATACCAGGTCGTTTGACTACAGAAGCCATTCACCTAGTAAGAAGATTGGTGGAGCAGTATAGGGAGAGGAAGGATTTGCATATGGTGTTTATTGACCTGGAGAAAGGATATGACAAAGTTCCGACTTCCGAGAGAGGGTCTATGTGGAGATGTTTGGAGGCTAGCACTGTGCCTGTAGCCTACATTTGGGTGATTAAGGACATGTATGATGGAGCTAAGACTCGGATAAGGACAACGGGAGGAGACTCGAAACACTTTTCGGTAGTGATGGGGTTGCACCAAGGATCAACCTTAGCCCGTTTTCATTTTCCTTGGCTATGGATGCACTGACGCGCCACATTCAAGGGGAGGTGCCATGGTATATGTTATTTACGGATGACATAGTTCTGATTAACGAGACGAGATGTGGTGTTAACGAGAGGCCGGAACGTTGGAGATAGACCCTAGAGTCTAAAGGTTTCAAGTTGAGTAGGACCAAGACAGAATACTTGGAGTGCAAGTTCATCGACGTGACCCAGTAAGAGGACATGGATGTGAGGCTTGACACAGAAGTCATCCTTAAGATAGGAAGTTTCAAGTACCTTGGGTCACTAATCCAAGGAAATGGGGAGATTGACGTAGATGTCCCACATCGTATTGAAGCGGGATGGATGAAATGGAGGCTCACATCCGGTATCTTGTGTGGTAAGAATGTACCCCTAAAATTTAAAGGTAAGTTCTACAAAGTGGTGGTTAGACCGACTATGTTGTATGGGACAGAGTATTGGCCAGTCAAGAACTTTCATGCCCAGAGAATGAAAGTAGCTAAAATGAGGATGTTGAAATGGATGTGCGGGCATACCAGGTTAGATCAAATTAGAAATGAAGATATTCGAAAAAGATGGGAGTGGCCCTCGTGGAGGACAAGATGCGTGAGGCGGGGCCAATATAGTTCGAGCATGTGAAGAGGAGAAACAATGATGCTTCAGTTATGAGGTGTGAGAGGTGACGTTGGTGGATATGCGGAGAGGTAGAGGTAGATGTAGGCCAAAGAAGTATTAGGGTAAGGTGATTAGGCTGGACATGGCGCAACTTCAGTTTGCCGAGGACATGATCCTTGATAGGAGGGTGTGGAGGTCGAGGATTAGGGTAGAAGGTTAGTAGGTAGTCGAACATTTTTTCTTTTCTTTCCCATTACCGGTAGTATTAGTGTTACTATGGTATCTTCCTTATTCTTAGATTATTATTACTACATGTTGTTTGATTGCTATCTTTTGCTTCAGCTTTCTTAATATCTTGATATTGTTACGACTTGTTCTCACTGCTTTTTTTTCCCCACTCTTTCTTGCGCCGAGAGTCTATCTGAAATAATCTCTTTGCCCTCCCAGGGTAGGGGTAAGGTCTGCGTACACACTACCCTTCACTGAGTTTGTTATTGTTATTGTATAGAGCTAGGTATTTTCTTCCTATCTGCCTAAACTTTATGGTGGGAGGATGCAGATGCTCAGGTGAAATAATCGAGTTGCGCGCAAACCGGTCCAAATACCGCTGTTATCAGAAAAATGAGACTTTACTATATTTGGACCCATTTCATTCAAGGCTCACCTAGTTTCGAGAATATTTAGGAAAAGACAACTAGTTGAATCACAATTACCACATGAATTATCATTATTTCATTCTATAGGGTAACCCTGCAAAACATTTTAAGTTGCACTCAGGCTAAGCTAGTCTTGGCTCACTGTAAGCCCAACTTTCTTCCCGGCCTTAATTCAGCACATCGTCCATTTTGGTGGGCCGGAGGAGTGAGCTTTGGCTGCCTCAATAATTGGGAAGAATAATGTTGTCAAAAGGTCAGTTTCTAATTCTAAAGCAATTGATTGGCCTTGAATATCTCACAGATATGTACTCAAGGTTGATGTTTACTTGCGCAAGTCTTTAGTTCTTTCCAATGGTGAAGTTCCCTTTCTTTTTTGAAAGCGTTTGCTCAAAGTTTTCCTCTTATTTTTTTTCTTTATGGGATATTATAATAGGTAATAAAGCCATGCAGTCAAAGCTTTACTCTGATGCTATTGAGCTGTATACTTTTGCAATTGCACTTTGTGAAGATAATGCAGTTTACCATTGCAACAGGTGCGTCATTATCACAGTGATGGGGGAAATTGATTATTGCATTTTCCATGAAAAAATAGTACTTCCTCTGCTCCATTTCCTGTGACACTGTTCACTTTTCAATCTTCCGAAAAGAATGACACCCTTCTATATTTGGAAACAATTTATACTTCACATTTTACCCTTAATGGCATGCTTTTATAGCCATAAATGTCATGGCATTTTTGAAACCACAAGTTCCAAAAGTCTTTCTTTGTTTCTTAAAATCCATGCACAATCAAACAGTGCCGCATGAAATGAAATGGAGGGAGTTCTATTTTATCTTTTCTTTGAATATTCTAAAATCCGTAAATTGAATCTTTCTAACCTGTAAATAGTTATCGAGACCTATTTTAAGATGAGGTTTTTGTGATGTATCAGGGCAGCTGCTTTAACCCAAATCCACGAATACGAAGCAGCAGTTCAGGACTGCCTAAAGTCTACTGCAATCAACCCCAATTATAGCAAGGCGTATAGTAGATTGGGTTTTGTCTATTATGCTCAAGGGAAGTACCGTGATGCCATAGATAAGGGATTCACGAAAGGTTGGATCAAGAGTATCTTATCTTTTTCCTTTATTACCTTATCAAAAAAATATCTTTTTTCTTTACCGGTTATTCAGTTTGTGTGTTGTTTTTAAATTAACATCTTGGTATTTTGGAGTACATTATAGTTTTGAATTTATTGAGGATAGTCATCATTAAGCTCTGACTAACTTTGATATGTGCGTACTAGGATAGTTTGTAGTAGTCGTGTTGTTTCTCATGCTCTATAATTTTTTCAGTTAATTTCATTAGTTCATTATGAAATTTAATTTGTAATTCTTCCCATGACACATAGCAGTTCTAAAAAATGTTTTGGTGATTGCTAGCCAACTGGGGAATTTGGGATTTGTCAATGAAACCATTATACATAGGATTCTTTCAGGAAAGCTATACTGAGTCTTATTTTTCCTTTTTATTGACTTCTCTGTCTTTCAATTTTTAGAATCTTTTTTGATAAGGTTACAATATTTAGGTTTTATTGGTTCTAATTTTTAAAAATGTATAAAGGTATAGTATTCACCTGAATTTGTTTTTGTTGGAATTAACAAATATGAAATATAGTATGATGCGGGTTCCTGTAAAATTGCAAACAAGGAAAATGTAGTAAATATGATGACATATTATAAAGATGACTCGTAGCATTGAAGAATGGCTTTATAGACCTCAGCTAACATTACTGCAACTTTCTGAAATCGTGCTTATTTGGAGTTTCCACAGCCTGAAATCACGTTTTCAACAGGTTTATTTAAGTCCTCTACTTGAAAAGGAAAACTGAGTGTTGGCCAAAATGTCAAAAACACAATTGGATGTCAGACAAAAACAGATCCTCCTACTCCATTAATGAAAAAACTAAAGCACCCAAGGGTATGGCCTAATGGTCAATAAATCGGGAGGTGAACCATGAGATCTTCAAATCCCAGCGGAGACAAAAAATGCTAATGATTTCTTCCCATCTGCCTAAATCTTGGTTGGCAGGGTTACTCGATACCTATGTTGGTGGGAGGTAATAGATATCTTGTAGTACCCACTAAAGCATGACTACGAAAGTCAACTAGAACCAATTTAGAGCTAAGTTGCTCGGACACGGGTGCGGGTTTCCGACGTGGGAGCAGATCTAAAGGTCGGATCCTTCCAGATGTAAATTCTAAGATTCGGGGATACGGATCCTAGTACGAATACGGGTGCGGGTTTCCGGCTAAAAATAATTCGAAAAAATAAAAATATAAAAATATCTCTAAATTATGAGAAATTTTGTGGAACACTTACGTATAGCTTGTAAAGTGTGGATTTCTTTTTTATTTTCAAGTTGTAGATAAGTAAAGGATTGATTTGCTAGATAAGGTATGCTATTTTCTTCAAATTTACCCTAATTTTGGTTCTAATTTCGGGAATCAAATTGTATCTCGTCTCGAATTTTTTCGTCTGTCGTGGTCAAAGTACCCAAAATTGTTTGACCAGATCCGGTACGGTTCCCATACCCACAACCATACTAGTGTCGTGTCGACACGGGTGCAGCGCCTAAACAGCCATGTCGGAGCAACTTAGATTTGGAGAATAGAAAGAAAAACAAGTCGAAGAAACTGCTCTTGCCACAACTGATGTCCACCTCTAATGCCCTCGCTCTCCGTTATTTCTTTCTTCCTTCTTCCCTTATCAAGAGATAGTGAATGGAGTTCCCACCCCAAACAATCAATAATTGGATAAAAGAGAATCAAGACTGAACTGGCCTTACACATGCAAACTGGGGCATGGACTGATCTGTGACTACGAGGGACTTGTTTGGGTGAAATAAAGATCTGTGTATATTATGTGTTGCATTGTGGTGCTCGGTAATTGGTCTGGCTACTTGATCGGTATTGGTCTTGTGAAGAAGTGTAAAGAGGTTTTGCACATTATCTCTGTCATCCATGTTAGAAATTATGATGAGCAGTACCAGAATACGAACATGTGAATTTTGTTGTATAGTTAATCCCCAAGAAGAAATCTATCTCTGACGTAAACCCTTTTTTGTGAAGCATTGCAGTTGGATCCTAACAATGATTCTATCAAAGAAAATATACGGGTTAGTTTCTATTATAGATTGCAGTTAAGTTTATAGCTGAAATGGTGCTTGTGATATATTTCAAGTCTTACTCTCGTATGTTAAACTTGTAGGTAGCAGAACAGAAGTTAAAAGAAGAGCAACAGAAGAGGGAGCATGATCAGGTAACTGACAATTGTCGCATTGCAGAAGAGCTTTGTTAGATTTATTAAGTTGATAATTACTAGTTATATAATTAACACCCAGATAACGGGTTGAGCTCAATACTACCTACAGTGATTTGTCTGTCCTTCTCAAAAAAATAAAATAAGAAATTTGATATGTCTGTCTGTGGTAGCACCATCTAGTACCGCATTATTGTGTGAGAAAACTACAATGAACATGTATGATGCTTACTCATTATCTTTCTGTTTAAAAAGAAAGAGAATGGAGCATGTCTCTGTAGTCCAGCCACCTCTGACAATGTGATTATAAAATTGGCTGCGCATATCTAAGATTTGATTCCATTTATCCATTTACCATCTAATTTAGCAACGGTGAGCATTTAACTAAAATTTCATTTTGTATCCTTTGGTCTTTTGCAGAGCTCAACCTCTGCGAGTCATGGACAAGAATCAAATCAGCAGCCTGCTGGTGCATCTAGAAGTCATGCCATGCCTCCACCATTTGCATCAATGTCATTCGATGGCGATGGCATTTCTGGCATTCCTGATTTGACTAACGTGTTTATGAACATGACAAGAGATGCATTCCAAGGGCAGCATGGTCCAAACGGGTCTGAAGGAAGCAGCGACAGTGATTCAACTAACGAGCCCGGAATAAGATTAGGCAGGAACATCAATGTCAATTTTGGTGAACAGATGCCTGAAGAATTGACTGGGGCCTTGAGGTCTGTTATGGAGATGTTTTCAGGAGCACAACCTCCCAGGAATCCTCAGGACAGTACGAATGGAAGGTCAACACCAAATTGAGGCAATTAGTGGTTGAGAGCCTCATTCTTGAGTTGATAACATCTCCACCCTTTTACATGTTTCTTTTTGGTGAATGCACTCTTGCATTTGAATTGATTATTTTCCCCTCAACTTGATGTTGTAAATCCAAGATCTAAAACTCTCAGGTTTGCAGTGTAAACTTAGGTGCTTCGTTGATGCTTTTGTTTTTGCAATTTCTTTATGTAGAGGATTATATAGCCAGAAAACATAGTTATCAAAAAGCTTCAAAATGGCCTTTTTGCAGTTAACATATTGAGGTTCAAATATTCTGGTTTTATGGGAACTGGAAATATGGTCTATGTTTTGCACTGTTAGAATTATTTCTTTTGAGGAAAAGGGGACGCGAGGATCTTGGATCTCCCACTTGTGGGTAAAGTTCAGAAATGAGTAGTGTTTACTGTTCTATAATCGTCTTTATGTCCCATAACTGGTTTTTAGGTTGATTGTGATAATGCCAAAAGTTGTGTCCCATAGACTTTTTGCTTTTATTCTTCTAAATGAAATCGGATAATCATACATAGGGAAAAGACTGAAGCAGAAGGAAACTTCCTTCCTCTTTCAAAACACAAACGCAACAAGAGAGAAGAATTTCTTTGTACCCCAATACAATGTGAAAATTAACATTAATTGCTCTTTCTTTCAGAGGTTCAAGGTGGAATTTTGCTTTTTCTTTCTCTGGAAGACAGTGTAATAGAACGTACCCTAAGTTTAAAAAAGAAGAAATAATAAATGTAAGTTATCAAAAGATCTGACAAATGCAAACTAATTTAATCAGAAAAATCATACTAATGAAAACCAGGGTAAAAGAAAGAAAAACAGAGGCAGAAATGAGTCTTCGACCACCAAAAGCCATGCCCACTTCATATCCTTGTAACTATAAAACTTTGATCAAAAGCAATAAGCTTCGCAAACGACTAAAAGAATCCAAAACACAACACAATGAAAAAAGACGTATAAAAAAATCAAGTATATTATAGTAGCGAAAAATTCTCTTTTCTCGAGTTAATTTGGTTGTGGCCTTAAAGAGACCACCTTCATTGCTCAATGAGTCCCTTGTGACAAGGAGATTCCCATGTTAATAAGGAAAATAAAGAGTAAAAACTAGTGTGCATTCAAAAATAGGAAAAGAATGACAATACTTCTAGCTTCTCGAAAACTCATATTAGAGAGTATATTCAATTGCAGCCGTTGCATGGTGACAAATGGAATAAGTCAAACAAGCCATATCTTAGGACAGCATATACAAAATGTACTCGTACAACAGCAAGGACTCGATCGGCAGCGCAATGTAACTCAACAAACATGCAGCAGTTACATAGATGGGAAAAAAAAAATGCTACTCTACTAAAGTCTACAGGTCACTTCACTCGTGATTTATTTGGATTAAGGACCTCATTATATTTTGCCGCCATTTCAAAGAAGTCAAGCCAATCTGTGTGTACGGTTAAAACCGGGCCTACCCGATTATGCTATTTGATCGGGACCAGGGAACTGCATCAAGGGTTAGCTTCGTAATGGATCAGACCAGAATACGGAGACGAGGTATCGAGTCCAAGGATCAAGGTGCCTGTCGAGATCGAGGCCAGCAACGATCGAGACCAAATATGACAGACTTCGAGCAAAGCGCAATAACGAAAAAGCGAGATATCCGTGACCAGCCAGAGATCATGGCGTAAATCTCGAAACACATCAAATCAGGGGCGGTTATCTAGTTAATCATGGGATTTACTTCCGGAATTAGGATTGTACCATAAATAGGATTCCTCTACTATATAAAAGGGATCCTAATCATCTTGTAAACACCTTACGTTCACGCAGATCAAAGCAATACAATATTCTCTCATTTACATTCTCTTGTTTATCAGTGTGTTGCATTTTATCTGTTCTTGCACAACTAGCTTGAGGGTATTCAAGCTTGAGGGCTAAGCTCTGTTCAAACATCAGTTTGCTTTATATTATTGTCAATCTTCATTACTTGTCTTTACATTTATCAATTGGTATTAGGTGAAATCACATATCCTTAAAACCACATTATAAGTTTAATTGTTATTAGGGTTTTTAGGGTATACAGTTTGGCGCCCACCGTGGGGCTAAGCATAATAGTGCTTGCCTAGTATTAATCTTTCATAACACAAATTGCTTTACGCTTGTTCTCGTAAGTATCTTTGATTTCAGGAATACATGTCAAACTCTCAAGCAGTGCCCACTCAAACAGACGCCGACCTTGGTCTTCATGGCGAGAACGAGAACATAGTTGCCCCGTGAAACGGAGTACCTCTAGTCAATCTCGATGGACCCCCGGCCATAGATCCAACTGATGTCGGTTCTCGTATTGCCATTCATGGAAATTTAGGCGCCGACCCTGAAAATAGCATCCGCAGAGACGCCCGAGCGACCGAACAGAACGCACAAAGCGGAGAAGAAGGTGGGATTAGACTTCAAATGATATTTGAAATGTTGCAAACTCAGCAAGCTACGATACTGCAGCTCCAAAATCAGAATCAAGCACCAAGCAGAATTGAGCTCGATGCATCAGAGGAAGTCATTCACAGGGTCGAACCTCTACCAGAGAAATCGAATGATAATGGATCGGTAACTGACCCCGCCATCATGAAGATGCTCGAGGAGCTCACTAAACGGATCGAATAAGGAGAAAAGAAAATCGAGGCTAATGATAAAAAGGTAGAAACATACAACTCACAGGTTGATCAAATACCGGGGGTGATAATAGGTGAATTAGACTATAATTAGACCTTAAAGAACCACATTTTTGTATAGCTTTGTTGTAAAAAGTGATAACCAAATGCTCTGATTAGTACTTTTCATGATTTTCAGGTTATATCCAAAGAAATAAGTCGATGGAGCAAGTTTGGGATCAATTACGGAGAAAAGGAGGCCAATCAAACAATGCCCAATAAATGCACCAAGTGAAAAGTCAAAGGAAGGCAAAAGTTGGCCTGCCGCGGTCAGACCGTAACCGCGGTAGGACCGCGGCAGAGTAGAGATGAAGATTCAGAGACCCCTTTTGGCCGCGGTCTCGGCGTAACCGCGGCAGGACCGCAGCAGAACGCGAAATAGCCAGGGACAAAAGTGTCAAGTCGGGAAAACTTGGTGTAAAACCCTTATAAAATGTAGGATTTCGGCCTCATTAGGTCGGATTTTGTTTAGAGAGTTCTTGGGCAAGAAACACAAGTGTGAGAGATCACCCAAAAACATCATAGTTCGTTATTTCATCTTTTTCTTGCAATTTTCCATGATGAATATTATCGTAGATTATCTTTACGTTGTTATGAGTAGCTAAATACTTTAGTCTAAAGTTTTGATGGAACCTATTGAAGGATGAACTTCTTGATTATGTTCATATAGTTTGCCGGTTAATCTCTATTTGTTCAATTACGTGTTTATTGTAGTTAATTGACAGGATCCTCAATTAGCTGTGCCTATTTAGTGTGCATAACTCGGGAGAGAGTGCATATTTAGGTAATTATTGAACAACACCACTCCCAAAGTATAAGAGGGATCTATAATTGCGGGTTTAAAGGCGAGATTAGGGATAACGAAGCCTTGGGTGTGATCTAAAGTGAGCTGTAATAATCAAAGCCAGCTAGCGTAGCTCGGGAGAGTGCGTCTAGTAAATTATCGCAATTACTCGGGAGAGATTTACGGTAATAAGAGTGCTCATGATTGATAGAGATATTTTGGGTGAATCTATATGCAACGTAACCGGAAGGGATTCCATCAATAGGGGAAATCACTACCTTAGAACCTTCTCATTATTGTTTTCAATCCAAGAATATTTAGTTTACAGCTGTTAGTTATTTACTTTCAATATTAGTTAGTAGAAATACCATCCAATATTGTTTACAAAGTTTGGGAAATTGATTATAAAGGATTTAATGATTCCGATAAAGGTAATTGATAGGTTAATTCTCTGTGGGATTCGACTCCGGACTTGTAAACCGGATTATATTTGCAACGACCGCATTGTCCTTTTTAGAAGGCATAGTTGGGCGTGATCAGGGGGCACCCCCGATTCTAAAGGGTTTGGATTCGAAGAAGTTCGTACAGAAGCCTTTCCCACCAAGTGCGGCTCCGAAGCCCATTCCAAAGAAGTTTCGTGTGCCATAAATTCCCAAGTACAATGGAACCACTGATCCTAGTGAGCATGCCACTTCTTATACATGCGCAATAAAAGGAAATGACTTAGAGGATGATGAAATTGAATCTGTCCTGTTGAAAAAGTTTGGAGAAACTTTATCGAAGGGGGCGATGATATGGTACCACAATTTGTCGCCCAATTCTATCGATTCCTTTGCCATGCTTGCTGATTCATTCGTAAAGGCACACGCCGGAGCAATAAAGATTGCGACTAGGAAGTAGGACCTCTTCAAAGTAAGACAAGAGGACAATTAAATGCTAAGGGAATTTATATCTCGGTTCCAGATGGAACGCATGGGCCTACCCCCGATCACAGATGATTTGTCTGTCCTAGCCTTCACTCAAGGTTTGAACGAGCAAAGTTCGGTAGCATCACGATAACTAAAATAAAATTTGATTGAATATCCAGCTGTGACCTGGGCCGACGTACATAATCGATACCAATCGAAGATCAGAGTCGAGGATGATCAATTAGGAGCCCCATCCGGTTCCATTTACCCAAATAGATCAGAAGGTAGGATTCAAAGAGACATCGACAGAGAGCCCCGATCAAACTGAGATCGATACCAACCATAGAGCGCAAATCGTAGAAATAGTGGACCGGGACATAATCCTGTTCGGAATGATCGAAGGAATGATCAAGGACAAAGTTCCCGAGGGCTAATGAGTAAGAATGGTTCGACAAACATGCCGAGCCCAAGGAAGCTCCACGATTATCAGAATACAACTTCAGCATCGATGCATCGGGTATTGTATCAGCCATTGGACGAATCAAAGATACTAGGTGGCCCAGACCCTTGGAGACCGATCCGGCTCAAAGGAACCCTAATCAAATATGCAAATACCATGGAACTCATGGTCACAAAAGCAAAGACTGCAGACAGTTAAGAGAGGAGGTAGCTCGTTTATTCAACGAGGGTCACCTTCGAGAATTCTTGAGTGACCGAGCTAAAAATCACTTCAGGGACAGGGATGCGAACAGGAAAAACGAACAGGAAGAACCGCAGCACGTGATTCATATGATCGTTGGTGGGGTCGATATTCCTCAAGGCCTGATATTTAAACGCACCAAAGTGACAATCACAAGGGAAAAGCGTGCTCGAGACTACTTACCAGAAGATACCTTATCTTGCAACGATGAGGACGCTGAAGGGATCGAACAACCTCACAATGATGCACTGATAATATCTATCCTTATGAATAAAATTCAAGTTAAATGTGTGTTGGTTGATCCAGGTAGCTCGGCAAACATTATTCGATCGTGGGTCGTAGAGCAACTCGGCCTCCAGGATCAAATCATGCCTGCAGCTCGAGTACTCAATGGTTTCAACATGGCAAGCGAAACCAACATAGGGGAAATAATATTACCAGTAAACATGTTCGGGACTATCCAGGAGACAAAGTTCTATGTAATCGAAGGTGATATGACATACAACGCACTGCTCGGAAGACCTTGGATTCATAATATGAGGTCAGTACCTTCGACGCTCCTTCATGTCTTGAAATTTCCAACACGGAAGGAATCAAAACGGTGTACGACAAACAACCCGCCACCAAAGAGATGTTTGCAATTGACGAAGTAGTACCGGTATCGATGCTTTCATCAGCAAAGGAATCAAAGCCGAAGGAAAAACAAGAAGTCAAATAGCAACCACAGGTGCCGGCCTCAGCCCCGTCGGAGGAGCAGGAGATCTTCGAGGATGAAGATTTTATGATACCTCGAACCTTCATGACCTCCGATGATTCTGATGCAACGAAGTCAATGGTCGAGGATCTGGAACAAATCATATTGATTGAGCATCTTCCCGATCAAAAGATATACCCGGGCACGGGGTTAACTCCCGAGATCTGGAAAAAACTCGTTCAATTCCTTTTAAATAACATGGATTGTTTTGCTTGGTCCCACCTGGATATGACAGGAATCTCACCGGAGATCACAACACATCGGTTGAGCCTGGACCCAAAGTTCAGACCGGTAAAACAAAAGAGAAGGCCTCAGTCCGAGGTAAAACATGCATTCATCAAGGACGAGGTATCTAAGCTTCTCAAAATAGGGTCCACCCGGGAAGTAAAATATCCCGAATGGTTAGCAAACGTAGTTGTAGTCCCCAAAAAGGGGAACAAACTTAGAATGTGCGTCGATTATAAAGATTTAAACAAAGCATGTCCCAAAGACTCTTTTCCACTGCCAGCCAATTTATGTGGTGACCACGTACCCTCTTCGTAATGTTCTGCATAATCCCGAACTCTCGGGCCGATTGGCTAAATGGGCCGTCGAAATCAGTGGTATGATATCGAGTATCAACCCCGAACGATCATCAAGTCTCAAATCTTAGCAGACTTCATGGCCGACTTCACGCCAGCTCTCGTACCTGAGGTCGAAAAGGAACTTTTGTTAATAACGGGTACATCTTCGGGGGTATGGACCCTTTTCATAGATGGTGCTTCGAATGTGAAGGGATCCGGGCTAGGCATCATTTTGAAGCCGCCCACAGGCAATACAATCAGACAATCAATCAAAACCCTTAAGTTGACTAACAATGAGGCAGAATATGCGGCCATGATTGTAGGTCTCGAGCTGGCTAAAATCTTGGGAGCAGAGGTCATCGAGGCCAAGTGTGACTCCCTTCTTGTGGTTAACCAAGTCAATAGAACCTTTGAGGTTCAAGAAGATCGAACGCAAAGGTACTTAGACAAGCTGCAGGTAACCCTACACCGGTTTAAAGAATGGAACCTATAGCATGTACCTAGAGAATAGAACAGTGAAGCCGATGCCCTTGCAAGTTTGGGGTCATCGGTTGAAGATGACGAAATTAGCTCGAGGACTGTTGTACAACTTTCAAAGTCAGTAGTCGAAGAAGGCCATGACAAAATAAACTCCACGAGCTTAACTTAGGATTGGAGGAATAAATATATCGAGTATCTAAAATGGAAGGCTCCCTTCAGACCCTAAGGAGTCGAGAACCCTGCGAACAAAGGCTGCACGATTTACATTGATCGAAGATGGAACATTACACAGAAGGATGTTCGATGGACCGCTGGCAATATGTTTGGGTCCGGGAGACACTGACCACATCCTATGAGAAATTCACGAGGGTACTTACGGGAACCATTCCGGTGCCGAATCACTGTCATCAGGGCGGGATACTATTGGGCCAATATGGAAAAAGATACTAAGGAGTTCGTTCGAAAATGAGACAAATACCAAAGACATGCACCGATGATCCACCAACCCGTAGAGCAACTTCATTTAGTCCTATCCCTATGGCCATCCATGAAATGGGGAATGGATGTCGTCGGCCCTCTGCCATCGGCCCCAGGTAAAGCTAAGTTCATTTTATTTATGACTGACTATTTCTCTAAGTGGGTTGAAGCATAGGCTTTCGAGAAAGTCAGAGAAAAAGAAGTCATAAAATTCATTTGGGATCACATCATATGCCTGTTCGGGATACCCGCCGAGATAGTATACGACAATGGAAAACAATTTATCGGCAGCAAAATAACAAAGTTCCTCAAAAATCACAAAATGAAAAGGATCTTGTCAACGCCATATCATCCTAGTGGGAACGGACAGGCCGAATCGACAAACTAGACCCTTATTTAGAATCTAAAGAATAGATTGAACGACGCTAAGAGAAAGTGGAGAGAATTTTTGCCCGAAGTCCTTTGGGCGTATCGAACAACGTCAAATCCAGTACAGGGTCAACACCATTCTCCTTAGTATATGGCGCCGATGCTCTGATCCTGGTCGATGTAGGGGAACCTAGCATCAGGTCGATACACAACGGAGGAGTCAAATTATGAGGCTATGAATACAAGCCTCGAGTTGCTAGATGAAAAACGAGAAGACGCCCTTGTTCGAATGGCCGCCCAGAAATAGCGAATCGAGAGATATTATAATCGAAGAGCCAATCTTCGACACTTCAAAATTAGGGACTTAGTCCTGAGAAAAATCACCATCAACACTCAAGACCCAAATGAGGGAAAGCTCGGTCCAAACTGGGAGGGACCGTATCAGGTCCTCAACATCGTCGGAAAAGGATCTTACAAACCTTGCATGATGAATGGCGAACAATTCCCAAATAATTGGAACATATCACTCCTCAAATGATATTATTGCTAAGGTATGACCTTCTCCTTTTTCATTTGTATTTTATACTAACTTGTTGCAGGTTTTCGATCAGAGACATCGAAGTTCTCTCCAAAAACGATGTCCTTAGGTCTGAAAGTACGCGTTGCACTCTTTTTCCCTTCGACCTGTTTTTATCCCAAATGGGTTTTTCCGGCAAGGTTTTTAATGAGACAACCATTGTTCGTGCTAACTTAGAGCAATTCAACAGTATCCGAGGCTTCTTTACTATCAACCTCGAATACTGGGGGGCATCACCCTCAGATGTTACGTTTACAAGGAAAATGCTTCGTGTCAACAGGGTCTCGATAGGTAAATTTGGTAAAGGACCAAACGGTCAAATGAACTGTGTCCATGTAGATTACTCGAGACCTAATGATAAAACATGTACGCATGAAT
The DNA here is from genome assembly GCF_001879085.1 of Nicotiana attenuata. NCBI lineage: Eukaryota > Viridiplantae > Streptophyta > Magnoliopsida > Solanales > Solanaceae > Nicotiana > Nicotiana attenuata. The sequence continues at coordinate 40,675 of NW_017670873.1, forward strand.
GATCTATTGAAAGAAGTATTTTTTTCCTTTCCTGATGTTCCATGCGTTAGTGAAATTTCTACTTTATAATTTCATACTTATGATCTATTGTGAAAACTGGCTCAAGCGCGGATCGCAACTAAAGCTCGAACAATCAACCCCGTACTCAAGGACTGTCATCCAAAAATTGACATGCTCGAATTATTAAAGTTCAGATTATAAGACCTTAAAAAGGCAACCCTCGTCTTTACGGGCCACAACCATCCCACTTGGGGACTGACACTTCAAACAAGTTCGAAGTGTAATTGAGAAACAAGCCCAAAGGGCAAATCTCGAGTTAAAGGCTACGGCCAAACTAACACGGTTCGGAAACGTCTGAATTTTGTAATAAAACAGGCCTTCAAATATTTTCATAAAACCGGTTTAAAAAGTCTACCCTCGGCAAAGTTACAAACGGTTTCGATAACATCAACCCTTGAAAACTTAAGGGGTACCAAATTGTTCGAACTCTCGAACAAGCTTATGCTAAGGCATAACAAAATAAAAGGTTTTCGATAACACTAAATCCTAATGGATACAGATTTATCTCGTGCTAAGGCATAACAAATTTTTATATGATTAAACTTTTTAAGACGAAAAGGGAAAAAGCCACTCTTTTGAAGCCATATCGGCCCAATTCAAGAGCCTAAGGGCCATTATATTTTTGAGTTCGAGAATCCACCCTCACTCAACTGAAACCTAAGAGTTTTTTCTACTCTGAGTTTGAGCAAGTCCTCACTCGATTATAGAGACTATACTAATCTGACTTCGACCAAGTTGCCTAAGTTTCAGATGCATCAAAAAATTTTTTGCAAGGCAATGAAGTGAGTCAAAATTCTCACAAGGTATAAAGTATATCAAAATTATCATAAGGCGAAAAGGAAGACAAGAATTTTCACAAAATAGAAATTGGAGACAAGCCAGAAAGAAAAGAGATATTTTATATATGCAAAAATATTTACAATGACCACTCAGGGTCTTACACAAAAATTCAAAAAAGAAAAAAATTCTAAGTGGCTAATCTTCCCCGGGAGCCTCATCTTCATCTTCTCCACCCTCGGAACCACTCGGCTCCCAGAATCATCATCGTCGGAGGAGAGCAACGCTTTAGCTTCAGCCTCAAGCTCTTTCGTGTTCTCGATCTCGACAGCGAGGTTAAAGCCACGAGCATGAATCTCCTCAAGAGTCCCTTTTCGAGACTGGCATTTGGCATGCTCGGCAACACAGAATGCTCGATCCTGAGCAGCATCGGAAATTTCTTTTGCTCGAGTTTGAGCGGCCTCGGCATCAGATAGATAGACAACCGCAATCGCCTAAACATTGGCTTTAGCCGTCTCAACCTTGGATTTGGATTTTGCAAGTTTGATGGCCAACCGAGCCTCGAGCTCCTCTATTTTCTTGGCTTGAACTGAGCTTTTCTCCTTCACGTCCTGGAGATGACTTTCGGCCTCTAACAATTGGGCTCGAGCAGCCTCTTTCTCCGAGGCAAGGCAATCCATATTTTGCTTTTACATTGAAGTCTCTACCTTCACCTCATCTACCTCTCCTCAGATTTGCGCTATCGTTTCATACAGCTATTGGACCTGTGAGATCGAATCATTAACCGTCACTCCCAAACCAAGGTCATAAGCGTCTAAGACTTTGCTTACCTGCTCGGTCAATTCACTTTGTTCTTTCTGGGCACGGCCAACTCAGCTCGGAGACCTTCGGTTTCTCTTTCTTTCTGCTTGCCGAGAAGCTTGAGAGAATTCTTCTCCTCGGTAAGCCTTTGAATATCAGTCTTTTAGTGACCCAGTTCTGCTCGAGATTTGGAGAATGCCTCTTGATAAATCGCCAAGGCCTGCAGAGATGGAAGGGAAGAGATTAGATAGGAAAAGAAGAAGCGCAAATATGATATCAACAATGAGAGTCAAAGCTTACCTGATTCAGAACCTGCTGTGCTTCATTGAAGAGGCTCGGCGCCCCACCCGAATCCTTCTTCAATGCTGCTAAAACACTCGGGCCAACATCATCATTAACCCCAGCAAAACAGCCATGGAAAAGGTCTTCCCCTCCAAGAGCGCCTTCTATGTGAGGAGTCTATATGGCCCGAGCCTCCCTAACTTCCTCGTCTGAGAATAAAGGGAACGGAAGGGAGTCTCTAATTTCTATTGCCCCAAGTGGATCACTCAGGGTGCTCTCTCTATCTCCAGGAACCTCAGGGCTGGCCTCTGCAGCCATTTCCAATGCCCTCTCACCCCTAGGGGATGTGTCCTCGGCTCTCATTAACTCGGGGACTCTAGTTGAATTCCCCTCTTGGACCCCGTCAGGCTGGGGTAAAGTATCTCCAGTTTCGACAAATCTAGTGGCCTTTTGACCCTCAGTGCTGACTTGTGTTCGAGCTACCATACTGGAATCATCCTCTTTCTCTTGTGCTTCTTCCTCCTATCTTAAGAGCTGGACCGACTCCACCAACAGAGGAATAACCTCACCTTTGTGGGCTCGCCTCTTCTTAGGTTTTGGCTCGTCCAGGTTTGTGGAACTTGAGACTTCTTTTCGCTTCCGCTCTTTCTTCTATTTCAGAGCGGGCGGTTGGGAAAGGTTTTCTTCCTCCCCGGACGGGGGCCTCATGACAGCATTTTCTCTGAGACCTGTATGAAAGGAAATCAAGTAGAAATAAAAAGAAACATTTCAAAGAAGAGCATCAAATGCGAGTAAAGAAGCTTACCATGATTTTTGGCCTCCCATCGACCCTTTGCCAAATTGCTCCATGAGCGATCAACATACGAAGAGGTCGAGGCCAGTTTCCGAACCTAGCCCTCGAGGTTCGGAATTGCACAGGCACCCAAGAAACCAGTGCTTCATAGGAAAGGATGTCGATGAGAAAGGGCAAAAGAGATAAAATAATAAATAGAAGCTATAGGTAGGTTTGTACTTACGCCTCATGTTCCATTCCTCAGGGAATGGCATCTTCTCGGCCGGGATTATCTCGGAAGTCCTCACTCAAACAAATCGGCCTATCCATCCTCGATCCTTGTCCTCGTCTATGCTCGAGAACAACACCTTGGTAGCTCTACGTTGAAGCCTTATCAACCCGCCTCGATAAAGATGGGGTCTATACATTCTGATGAGGTGGTCGACGGTGAAAGGCATCCCTTAGACCTTGCTCACGAAGAATCGGAGCAGAATGAAAATCCGCCAAAAAGAAGGGCGGATCTGACCTGGGGTTATTTGGTATTGGCGGCAGAAGTTGATGATGACGTGATCGACAGGGACCAATGTGAAGAGGTAAGTGTAAACGCTTAGAAACCCTTTCACGTGGGTAGTGACATCTTCCTTGGGGGTCGAAATCACCACCTCTTTATTCTCCCAACGGCAATCTTTCTTGACTTGCTCAAGGTCATCCTCAGTTATCGAGCATGTATATCTCGACATTGGCTCGCATCGACAAGGGATCGATGAAGTTTTCTCGACTTTAAAGTCAGAAGTAAGATCACACCCCCTAGGAACACACTCCTCATGGCGTGGCTCCACCGGTGTTTTATCACCGGCCGGCCGCGATGAAGAGGCTTTTTCCTTTTGAGGAACAGTTTTTGATGTCTTCGCCATTTTTGTGTAAAGAACGAAGAAAAGGATAAGGTTTGGTGTTTTGAGGAAGGGTTGGTAATGGAGTAGAACTGGAAGGCTTAAAAAATGTGAAAAGCTTTGAAGATTTGCAGATGGACTTGGAGAACTCAAAAGGATTTTTGAAGATTAGTACAAGAAAAATCAAAAGTAAAGTTTGAGGAAGTGAGAAGAAGACCTATTTTAGGATTCACGGTGATGGTTCAAAGCCACTGGTGGCCGAAGGCCAACTCACATTCATTAATGATTTCGGGAATTGTACCGACAGGATGTTTCGGTCGCTTCCGTCGCTTACTTCACGAGGATGATTTCATGATAGATCGAGGTACAAATCAAAGGCTAAATTCGTTTCTTCTCATTAAATTCCAAGAAATGAGGGGACTATGTATACGGTTAAAACCGAGCCTACCATATTGTGCTATTTTATCGGGACTAGGGGACTGCATCGAGTGTTAGCTTCGTAATGGATCAGACCAGAATATGAAGACGAGGTATCGAGTCCAAGGATCGAGGTGCCTGTCGAGATCGAGGCTAGAAGCGATAGAGACCAGATATGACAGACTTCGAGCAAAACGCAATAACGGAAAAATGAGATATCCATGACCATCCGGAGATCATGGCGTAAATCTCGGAATAGATCAAATCAGGGGCAGTTATCTAGTTAATCATGGGATTTACTTCCGGAATTAGGATTGTACCATAAAAAGAATTTCTCTACTATATAAAGAGGATCCTAATCATCTTGTAAAGACCTTACATTCACGTAGATTAAAGCAATACAATATTCTCTCTTTTACATTCTCTTGTTTATCAGTGTGTTGCATTTTATCTGTTCTTGCACAACTAGCTCGAGGGTATTCAAGCTCGAGGTCTAAGCTCTGTTCAAAGAATGGTTTGCTTTACATTATTGTCAATCTCCATTACTTGTCTTTACATTTATCAATTGGTATTAGGTGAAATCGCGTATCCTTAAAACCACATTATAAGTTTAATTGTTATCCGGCTTTTAGGGTAAATAACCTAATAAATTATTTATAACATAACTCCCATACCAATAAATTAAATGGTCATAAATTCATCACCAAGTACCTGTTCAATGTAACAAAAGGGTTGTGAGTAAGTGGGCAGACATAAAAATCATCGGCGAGAGAAATTGACATCGTCATTATTTCACAAGACAAATTCAAATTAAAAGCCTAAGTTAGCATTTTCCAGAAACCTCAACATATCACGACCCAAATCCCACCAAGGTCTCGTGATGGCACCTAACACTGCCGGCTAGGCGAGCCATACACAGGAACAAGATAATATCTTATAAATCTAATGGTCATAAGATAGAAAATAAACCATAAACACCTGAAACAATGCGAATACTACTACAACTCATAAGAACTAGCAGTACAACGTCATGAGCAACTACAATGGAATAACAAATAACTATATATGTGACATAGTACAAATACTATCTAGAAATGTCAGATAATATATAATCCACTAGACATAAAATATACAGCTAAATAAAGATAGTTGGCAGCCCCGCGAACAAGTGGTAGCTCACTTCCTCAGATACTACAATGGAAATGCAAGAAGATGTTAAGTGTCTTCCGCATCCGGTTGAGAGCAATAATGTAACGACCCATCCTGTCGTTTTGTGTATTTTAGCCCCGTTTCCTCTATTTGATGCTTTACATATGTGTATTTGTCACTATGTGACTTGCGGGGCTGTTGGTTTGGTTTCGAGAAAGTTTTGGATTGAATTGGGACACTTAGTTTCAAGGTTGGGAGCTTAGGTTGTGAGGGTTGATCGAAGTTTGACTTTTGTATAGACGACCCCGGAATAGTGTATTGATGGTTCTAATAGATTCGTACGGTAATTTTGGACTAGGCATATGACCGGAATTGGATTTAGAGGTTCCTAGGTGATTTAGTTCTATTTGGCGAAAGTTGAGAAGTTGAAGGTTTGGAAGGTTCATAGGTTTGGAAAATGAATTTGATGATATCGGATTCAAATTGTGATTCTGGGAGTTGGAATAGGTCTGTTATGTCATTTGGTACTAGTGTAAAAAATTTGAGGTTATTACGAGTTGGTTTGATGTGGTTCGACATGCGTTTTGGAAGTTAGAAATTGAATAGTTCCTTAGGCTTGAATCGAGGTGCAATTCATGATTTTGATGTTATTTTGTATGATTTAAGGCCTTGAGTAGGTCCGTATTATGTTTTGAGATCGGTTAGTGTGTTTGAACGAGGTCTCGAGGGGCTCGAGTGTGTTTCGATTGAGTTGCGGATCATGTCTATATTTTTGGGCAGACCTGTTCTGGTGTTTTCGCACATATGAGAGTCTGACCGCAGGTGCGAGTTCACAGAAGCAGAGCTAGGGGCCGCAAATGGGGTGCATGACTGGGAAGGTTGATGTAAGGCCCCGTGAAAATTTTTACTCAAAAACCCGAGATCTCGTAGTGCAAGTTAGGAATATGTGCTAAATTTTGTAAAGCTCGCCGCGGTTCGGACCCTTTGGATTGATCTGTGCATTAAAAGTTAAGGAATAATGTTTTTCAGAAGAGTGCGTTTCTGCGGTCCATTATGCGGTCGCATAATAGCTATGCGGACCGCATAGTCGCCGCAGAGTGAGGCAGTTTGATGGTTAATTTTGAGGTCAACTATGCGGCCAATTATGTGAGGGCGCATAGTCATCGCATAATCTCCTTGGAATTTTCCGAGGTCCAGTTCTGCGGACCGCATTCTTGTGGCATACCCGGGCAGTTTGTTCAGGTTTCAGGGGCCATTTTTGGGGTCCCTTTTGCGGGCCGCATGTCAATTATATGCGATCGCGGATTTGTGTCGGGGCTCCTAATTTCTAATTTCTTACCCGACCCCATGTCGATATATTATATGCTACCCTTCATTTTAGGCCTATTTTTGAATGCATTTAGAGAGAGAGAGAGGGTCTTAGAGGGAGAAGGGGTTCTTTATCAACATTCCTCCTAAGATCTTGCTTAAACCTTGAAGATTTGTCAAGAAAGGCACCTAGGTCTTCTTCCTAAAGGGTAAGGTTCTATAACCCAAGCTCTTAATTACTAGATATAACTAGGATAGACCATTAGAAGGGTAATCCATGAGGATGGGGGCGGATATCTTGCATGCATGAGTTCTTAAAGTATTTGGTGAGGCCTTGAGCTAAGGATGGGATGAGGGATGGTAGGATCTTTCACAAAAAGGTTTTAAAAGCATAATGCACACTTAGTGTTTGAAAATATGATCAAATGAGCTAGAACTATGATCACCTCTCTAATTTGTGGCTCGATTTGTCATGTTCCTAAGAGATTGACGTTGCTAAGAGTCTCGGAGTATAGTAGGACTTAAAGAAAGCTCAATCGAGGTATGTAGGCTAAACTTTCTCTCTCGGAAGTGAATTCCATATTGATTTTGTAAGTATAAGTGTGGTTTGTTACCAAAGTGGTATAGCCTTGAGTCACGTTTTAAATGAAGGTTAGTGTACTAATTGGGTGAGAAGAATTCGATCTGTTTAATGCTCCTAACTGCTCTTATGTGTACTAAATGCCTTGATTGAATGTGTCTATTTGTTGATAAACTGTAAAGATGTTTGGAAATGAATCGAATGAGAAGATGTGAAACAAATCATGAAATAAGCCTCGACACAACTGTTAGGAACTAACTTCAAAAAAAATATAGAATGGCCTAAAGGTCTTGTGCCCGAACTATGCCCATAAGTGGCTGTTCTAGATATTACTTTGTCTTATAAATACATTCAATGTAATGCTAGTCCTTACACATTCTGATGTTGAAATTGTACAATTTTCATGATGGGAAAAGAATAATTCAAGGATAATTGAGGTGATTGCTTGCTTATAACTCCAATGTGTATTTCAATTGTTAGTTGGCATGTCCCTCTTTGGGAAGAATCCCTTGTGTTTGATGTTTCCATTACTAATGAACTCGAAAATATATGATTCCCGGAATATTTCGTACATTGATATTGGTTGATGATCCTTGGAAATAAAGGAGATGAAAATGTGGAAAACTAAAAATGCGGCCTTTGTGCCATGAAAAAGATGAACCTTGTGAGAGGCCCAAAGGGCCAAAGAAATACTGTTATCGAAAGAGATTGAGAACATTAATAAAAACTATAAAATGTGAAAGATATTGAGGTAAGCATAGTTGTGTTATGCTATATTTGTATACTTGTATTATACTACAATTGTGTGCAATATCCAATCAAATCAAAAATGTTTTTGGGAGTATCATTAGCAAAACCGAGGAAGGGAGGGTCATAAGGCTCATACCTGAAACTACACGTGCCGGTGCAGGGGTGGATTGTGGTTATTTCCCCTTAATTGGGATGAACTTGGTAACATTTGTAAATTGGTAACGCCAACCCACACGGCATATGTGGGAAGGTAGCTTAGCTGATCGGGCCATGATCGGACGCCATGCCGCACACATGGTGGCATTGTGCTGGGAATCAAAACTAGAAATTCACACTGAAATTGTGATTGTGGTACATGTCCCCAATGGGACGACCTAGCCGATCGGGACGTGATCGGACTCCGTGCTAACAAAGACGGTGGTATAACTCATATCGGTGTTAATGATCTCCCAACCAAAAATTATATATTATTTTCGTAAACTAGAAGACTTATATGTTTCAAATTGGATGCTTGTATGTTGTAGGTTTTGGCTTACTATTTCATGGTTTCTTGCTTGTATGGTTATTCTATTATGAAAGAGGACTTTTAGCCTTACATACTAGTGCTATTCGACGACGCTAATGCCCCTTTTGCCGGGGGCACTGTATCGCTTAATGATACAGGTGGTTCCACAGCGAGCGACATCGGCCAGTGATAGCGGTATCCTCTTCCCAGCAGACTTGGTGAGCCCCACTCCATCCCTGGGTCATGTCATATATCTTTTGTTCATTTTCTCATCACGTTTTGAGGTATAGCCGGAGCCTTGTTTCCGGCATTTCCCTATTACTCTTCTATTGTATTTAGAGGCTCCGTAGACTGTTTGTGGGTGATGGTTGATGTTGGGAGTCAAGATTAGAAATGTTAGTATTTGATAAGTATGCTTTTCATTAGCTTGTAAACTTGTAATATTTTGAAAACTATGAATGAAGTCATTAACGGAAATGAAGTGAAAGTTGCTAATGGAAGATTGCCTAGTGTTTTGATAAAATGGGATAACATTCCCTCTTTATTCATGAACTAGTTTGGGTAGAATGAAATCTAACAGGCTTGCTCAGTCGGGTTTACTCGGTTGAGCGCCGGTCACGTTCCAAGGTTTTGGGGCGTGACAGTTGAGTCCACAGATGCGGACTGGGGAGCACTGATGCGCAAGCACAGGGTCTTTCGTAGAAGTGGACGCGCAGGTGCAGCTTGATGTCCGCAGAAGCAGCTGGTGGGGAGGATTAATGACTTCCATAGCTGCGATGGATTTTTCGTATATACAATATTGAAAAAGCGGGATTTTGTATGCAAATGCAAAAATCGCTAGGTAGATTAAATTATTTCGAGGGTTTGGTGATTTTTCATTATTTGGAGTTGTGGAGTTCGGCTAGAGGCAATTTTTGAAGGGTTTCTCACTTCAATTGAAAGGGTAAGTAATCTCTATTAGACTTTCAATGTTAGATATCGATTTTCCATGTATTATTACACCTAGTTTATGTGAATTGAAGGAGAAATTTGGGGGGGGGGGGGGTTTGCTACGACTTTTGGAGATTGAAATTTGGTGATTTGGGAGGCGATTTACATGTGGATTCGGATGAAATACACATATTTGGACTCGTATTGGAATGGGTGCTCGAAATGTTTCGGGGCGTGGGCCTGAGTTTGACTTTTATGTTGACTTTGCATATTTGTATCAAAATCTTAGCTTTAATGATTGGGATTGTTTTCTATGGCTTTTATTGATATTATTAGGCTATTTTAGCTAGATTCGAGCCGTTCAGAGGTTGATTCACGCAGGAAGGGATTCTTAGAGTATTGATTTGACTTGCTTGAGGTAAGAGTCTTACCTAAACTTGGTTGAGGCACCAGTTGCCTGAGTTATTGGTGATAGCTACGTGCTATATGTGGAACACATGTGAGGGCATTGAGCCCATGTGCGTGCAGGGGGTATTATCCATGCTCGGGGCAGTGATTAGCCTATTATATGCCTTGAATTGATTTCTAAGCTTCAGGTTATCATACTTCTTATGTTGTACTCCCTTTGTAAGCTATTTGAATCATGTTAGAGATTATTTGTTGGTTTATCTCCTATTCAAACATGTTAGTTGCTATTCTTGTGGCGTAATCACCCGACTAGAACTATGGTACCACACGTCGCACATGCCTACACTTTAGAACGTCACTTATATCAGTCTATGAGTTTGTAAATTGATATTCACTGTTCATGTGTGTGTGTGTATTCTTGTATATGCTTTTTTGTGTGATATGGACTGAGTTGATAGCACTCATACTAGAAGACATAGTTGATTAAATTGAGAAAATGGAAGGGATCTTCTAAAAGCCAACTCGAACACCCTCTTAAAAGAACATCGTAATAGGTATCTTGGAGGTGTTCCGGAATTAGAAAATCCTCGTCTCCCATAACAGCTTGAATAAGATCTGCTATGTTCCACTCCGGAGGTAATTCCCTACCTCTGAGTCGAAGCAACTCCGCGCTCTTTTGGCAGATGCCATCAAATAACTGAGTTAACTCAAGTGGAGCGCTTTGCGCGTCCGAGTTGTCCGTACGGATCTAAGTTATGATAGCACGTGAGTTGTCCGTGCGGTGGTTATATATGACACTTGAGTTGTCTGTTCAATGTATGGTTATAGATCTATCTACCTAGGGTCATTCTCTCATGTTTCTCTCTTGAGAGCACACACGCGGTATGATAAAACTAGCCAGTTTTTTATTTGGCTATTGCATTTCTTCTCTGCTTGCAATTTTCTTGGATGTATACATGTTTTATTTGAATATCTTCTCTATATGCTAGATCAAGAATGTATACATTTTTTTTGTGTATATATTCTCTATATGCTGGATTGTTAACTGAAACAAATCATGTTGCTTTATCTCATGTGTACCAAGATGACTTTATCCATGTGACGAGTGTCTAGCATATATAAAATTTTAACTCGTACTCTGTCAAATAATAGTATAGAAAGATGTCGAACCCACAGAGATTGGTTTATCTATTATACATATGTTTCTTGTTTTAGTTACTATTTGAGAAAATCAGAAAGAGTTGAGTTTTAAATTAACTAACTAAAAATGCACGAATGGAGCAATAGAAAATATTTTTGTTTTTCACAGATATAATAAAAAGGTGTTGGGATCCTGACTTCACTTAATATTTTTTATTATATAGTAAATATATATATTCTTCAACTTCTATTTCTCATAAATGTATAAATGCCTCTCACGATTACATTTATATATTATTACTATAGTTGAACAATTAAGTGCGCTCCTCTCGGTTATACAAATTAATTGTCAAAATGGTAATATTAAAGAACCAGAAATATATACTTGAACTAAAGCATGCTCTTTTTTAGTAAGTCCCTTTCGGTTACCCTACTTGTTATAACTGATTACTACAATATTCGCCTCTTTCGATTACAAATAAGTGTAGAATCAATTTTAACATATAAGAGCTAGATGTCACTAAATATAGGTTAACATCTATCAATACCAAAATTAACTATCACCTCTTCTGCCTCTTTCGATTACAGAATTAGTAAAAAGTTAATATGTAGTACTAAATAGATAGATGTTAACAAATTAAATACACCCAACTATAAAGCAGATAAAATTCAAATAAAAAGCTTCAGCTCAAGTATGTGAAATTGAAGAATAATATCTACTATTATATAAAAATATTAAGATCCGTCATTTTTCCAACACAAGAAAAGTTACTCCATAATGGAGTTAATACCGACAACGGAAATATTCTTGCCCATTAAATAAGAAAATAGAAAGAAATATTCAAGAGAATAATTCCCCCTATTTAATTAAAAACATGAGATAGAGTAATTTTCAATACTATAATTTATTTGGAACTAGAGATGAATCCAGAGTAATGGCTAAAAGATGAAAAAGAAATAAAACTAAAGAACAAAGAGAAAGGAAAATCTTTCTGCTCAATATTTCACTTCTCAGATTTCTTCCTCTCCTTTCCTTCACGAATGATGCCTCTTTATAGGCAAGCCATGACAAGGTTTTCAATTATCTTCTGGATATGAACTTGTTATGGCTGGTTGTGGCCTTCTTATGCTTGGTTATGAGCTTCTTTGGTTATGGATCGGTTATAATTTATTGTAGCCAGTTGTGAGTCGGTTATAATTTGTTGTAGCCGGTTGTGAGTCGGTTGTCCTTTGTCATGGCAGATCACGTCTTTCTTTAGCACCATATTTTACTCTGCTTTAGCTTGTCCATTTTTCTAATTTTTACTCTGTAATTTTCTCGTTACCGGACCAATACTTCTTTAACCTTTCCTGCATAATTTAGACAAATTATGGAAGAAATATGATAGTTTTTTTTGTGTTTTTCAAAGAAATTATATGTTAAAAATCAAGTAAAATGCACTTATCAAATTCTCCCACACTTGAATATTTTCTCGTCCTCGAGCAAATAAAATAACTAAACATATCAGCTAAACAATTTAACCAAAATCATGAGACCTTTCGCCAAAGAAAAAGTAAATAAGACCAATTCACAAGTTCATACAACTTTTAACCGTACTCATATTCACCTATTGAGAACTGAAATCATAATATTTCCTAACCCCTAGTGTGTCTCACCAATTGAAGAGAGATGCCCATATATCACACAATATATAGATGTAGAACAAAGAAGGGCATAGATAGAAAAATTCACTCACTCTCAATAAAGAAGTACCTCAAGCTACTGGAAATTGCCATATGCTTGACTATCATGTGGTTCTCCACTAATGTAGGAGTCTTTGATTCGAGATCATGTAGGACTTTTGCAAGGTTGTAATGTAGGTTTAAGGATAGGTATGATACATATGGATAATAGTAACTTAAATTCCCTATGGGCACTACACTTTATTTTATCACTTAAGCACAATTGTCTTTGCTATGATTTAAACAATAACCTCTATTTTGTTTCATCTCTTTCATATTTTTTTTAGATGGAGATGCCGACATTTCTTTGTTGCTATCCTCTCCCTTTTTCTTCTCTTTTTTTTAAGAATTTCAGAAGCAACTTTCTTTTTCAGTTCTCATGGCAACATCTCAAAAGATTGACAACCTCAAACAATTATTCTTTCACCGATTATTTTCACAATTACACCTCACGCCTAGATTTTTACATTCAGATCAACTCTTAAAGTGCCCAAAAGGGAATTGGGTGAACAAAGAACAAGTCATAACAACAAACAGGCTAAGGGTTAAAGCTTGGTGATCAACAAAATAAGAGATAATTTATGTAGGCTCAACTGGGCTAACTAGGGATAAAAATTATTAAGGTAGGTCAATTTAGGTTATGGCTCAACAAAGAAGGCCTACGTTCATTTCTTAACTCAAAGATATACCTAGAATTTTGCCTCAATCCACATTCAAGGCAAGTTCTAGATTTCCAGATAAGTAGGAGAACTAGACAATATAAGCTAACAACACAATACACTTGGGCTAACGAAAACTATGAATTTCAATCACCAGTAAGTAAGTATGAACTTAGAAAAGTGATCATAAAACCCGTGTACATAATCAAATTTGTCTTTTTTAAGTGTCATACTTTTCAAGTCAAATCAAGTTTAGCCAACTTATTTACCAAAATAAGTTAAAACAACTAAAAGTCTAAAAAAAATGTTCGATTCAAAATACTACGACCATGGCAAAGAAGTGAACAAGAAATCCATGGAAGTACATGAAGTAAGTTGCCTTAGGAATAAGGCAACTCAAATTTTATTTTAGTTTTTTCAGTTTTTTTTATTTTTTTTATATGTATGACTAAAAAAAAATACATATAACAAATATATTCCTCTACCCCCAAGCTTAAATAATATCATGTCCTCATGACAAAATAAATTAACAGTAAAAGGAGATAAAGGAGCTTCCCTGATTTTTTCCGATTCTAGCCTTATTTCCTTTTTCTTGGCTTCTCAAAGTTTCTCTCATATAACAAAGACAAGATTATAGCAAAGAAATGTTCTTTTTCATGATAGGAGAAAACTTTTGGTTGTCTAAATCATGGGAGTGTTTTTTCATCATGGCAAAATATATTAATACATACTACATACACATCTATATATATAATATAATACAAACATGCAATTATTATTATTTTTTAACTTTTTTTTATAAGAAGAAAAACTAATTTAATTATATATATTTACTAAAAAGGAAATATTATATGTTACTACTAATAATTACTTAAAATATTAAAGAGAGGGGAAGAAAATAGTTCTGAGTTTAATGTCGCCAGCTCGACTTATTTTTAAAAATTAGGCAAAAAGGATTGTTGAAGCCTGTTTGTCGAAGAATCTGCTGATATAAGGCTTCAAACGATGACCGTTTACTTTGAATTTATCTCCCCCATCTGTACTGTCACGACCCAAAATCCACTAAGGGTCGTGATGGCGCCGGACACTGCTGTCAGGCAAGCCAACTAAAATACTTAATTAGATTCCAATTTAGACAATTTTGAAAACCCAGATTTTCCTTCTAATTTCATAAGTAAAGAGACAACTGCTTCAATTCAAATTAAATAATAAGCAATTAATACAAAATATTTCAAAACCATCCCAGAACCCGGTGTCACAAGTGCATGAGCAATTTCTAAGAAATAATATAATACAACATCCGTCCGGAATACAGTGGACAAAAAGTAAATACAATATACTGGAAGGGACTATACTAGCTGCGGGCCGCCTCGAATAATCCAACTCACCTAGTCCCCAAATCATCTGTGCTGCTACGCCCAGTAGGCCACTAGAGTTACATATACCTGTGCAACAAAAATGCACAGAAGTGTAGTATGAGTACGAAAACAATGTGTACTCAATGAGTATCCTATCTAATCTCGAAGAAGTAGAGATGAGAGGTCGACTTGATACTTACTAGGGTCAAGATAATATAATAATAATGTGCTATACTAAGGATGAAAGTTTCCTATAATTAACAGGTTATAATGAAAAGCAATAATCATGTTCTTGACCATATTTCAGCTGCCATTTACATTTTTCCAATACTTAGAAAGAAAACATGTCATGTCTAAGCTTTAGCATATAAATATATCATGCGCAATCATGCCGAGATCGACGGCCCGCTCCAACAGAATATAAACTGTGCACTGCCGAGGGTCGAACAGCACGAACCATAGATGCATCTATTACCTCGCTCGCGAACTATCCATGCGACGCGGTCAACATGAAATAAACAATCCCCCTGCTCACGAATCATACATGCGACGCAGGTACACATAGAAATACATGCTCAGATAGCCAATTAAGAATTTATCGGGGAATATTTATTCAAATAAAAGCCACTTTTTCTTTTAACAATGTAAGAAAAGAAGTTTAATACTTTTTGAAATTATTTATTAATTTGATGTGGTTTAAGCAATTTGAGCTGTCAATAAGTTTACAATTCATCCAAGTATAGCATGCTTTTGGGTCCTAGACTACCTGGATAATAGCATAATAGTAGCTATGCACGGACTCTTGTCACCTCGTGCGTACGTATCCCCCACAAATAGGAGCACATAACCAATTAATTCACCTATGGGGACAATTCCCTCTTACAAGGTTAGAAAGGAGACTCACCTCGCTCCAAGCGCACTTCCAATATCAAAAACCAGCCCAAGCTCTCAATTCGGAGCCGACCGATCACAAGCTAGTTAAAGGAAGTAAGAATTAGTCAATATAGGCTTACAAGATCGAATTCTAACTGTTTAAGCAATTTCCCAACCTTTTTCACAAGTTTCTAAATTCCGACCCCGTGCCCGGATTTCGAGATTTTTCGAAGGAAGTTGTTCTCTACAACCTAAGGATCGATAATATATGATTTCTAGTTCATTTCATAACAATTTTCGTGGTTAAATCGAAGTTCTATTAAAACGCTAGGTCTTGCTCTAACCCCCTTGATTTTCACTAATTTTAGTGTGTTAATCTACCCAAAACCTAAGTATTAAACTCACATTAAGTAGAATTTACTTACCTCACAATGCTATGTTGAATTCCCCTCTTTGAAAGCTCCAAAATCGCCCAAGTGTAGAGTTAAAATGAAATAAATGCCCAAAGTCCCGTTTTTAAAAGCTATGCCCAGGCCTCTGATGTCGCATTTGCGACACCAGGCTCGCAAATGCGAAGTCGCAATTGCGACAATACATTCGCAAATGCAAACTGGGCCCTTTTCTGCCTTGATCGCAAATGCGATGGAGGGGTCGCAAATGCGGACCCTGCTGGGTTTGCAAATGCGAAGCAAAAAGTCGCAAATGCGACCACTGCCCCAGCCGGCCTAATTTGCAAATGCGATGCCAACCTCGCAATTGCGAGTTCGCAATTGCGATGACCATCTTGCAATTGCGAGATCTGCAGCAGCAGCAAAAATACCAAAAAAACTGGTGTGTTGATTTAATCCGAACCCATGCCCGAAACTCACACGAGCCCTCGGGGCTCCTAACCAAACACTCGAACAAGTCTAAAAACATAACCCGGACTTGCTCAAAGCCTCAAATCACCTCAAACAACGCTAGAACCATGAATCGCACTCCAATCTAAGCTTAATGAACTTTGAAATTTCAAACTTCTACTTTCGATGTTTAAACCTATCAAATCACGTCCGATTGACTTCAAATTTTGCAGACAAGTCACATGTGACATTACGGACCTACTCCAACTTCCGGAATTGGATTCCGACCCCGATATCAAAATGTCCACTTCCGGTCAAACTTCTCAAAAACCTTCAAATTTCTATCTTTAGCCAAATGACTCCAAAATGACCTACGGACCTCCGAATTCACTTCCGATCGCGCTCCCAACTCCAAAATCACCAAATGGAGCTATTCACAGACTTGGAATCCCAAACGGACGTCGATAACACTAAAATGCACTTCAAGGCAAACTTATGAAATTTTTTCTAAAATGCTAACTTCCACAATAGGCGCCAAAACATTCCCGGGTCTTCCAAAACCCGATCTGGACATATGCCCAAGTCCGAAATCATCATACGAACCTGCTGGAACCTTCAAATCCCAATTCCGAGGTCGTTTACTCAAAAATCCAATCTTAGTTAATTCTTTCAACTTTAAGCTTCCGACATGAGAATTCTCTTTCCAAATCAACTCTGAACTTCCCAAAATTCAACTCCGACCACGCGTACAAGTCATAATACTTGAAATGAAGCTGCCCATAGCCTCAGACTGCTGAACGACGCGCTATGGCTCAAAACGACCGGTCGGGTCGTTACATGTACGTTGTATTTCAATGGCACCATAGGGGCTAATTTTTGTTACAGTATACGGTCCTGTCCAGCATGACTTAACGTCACGACCCTAGTTCGCCCTCAGTGAACTATCGTGACTGTTACACCCCATGTTTTCGTACGTAAGAGTACGTTATAAGTCAATTAATGTAAGCTCAGAAATGGAATCATCTTTGAAAAGTTTACAAAGTTAGTCATCATGTTAACGTGGAGGTTGAAAATATTTAAGATCATTAATACCAAGTAGCAAGAGGGTTTGAAGGCTTAGAAGCTAAACGAATTGAAGAAAATAAGTTTCGTCGAAAGTCGACAAGTTGGAATGTTTTACCATGTACTTTCGGGGTGAGACTAGGGTTATTAACATTATAAGGAGATTATATTATAAGTTATTATAGTCGTATGATAGTTTGTATTATATTTTGAAGTCAAGCGAGTTATGGAACAAAATTTGGAAAAGGTCATCACAAGTTCCATTCATAAATGTGCTAAAAATTAGGTCAAATATAACTTTGCTTTTCTCCGAATATACTTCGAATTAGGGGATGATCTACCTACCAAATCGAATATATACGAGTCTATTTTCTAACACATTAAACCGTTTGTTGATACGATATTGGAGTAGAGAGATATTCGTATTTTCGCGAGACAGCGCAGACTGGTAGGTGACAAGTAGGTGCATCACCTACTTGCCAAAAGGAGAGCTCAATTAAACCTCCTAAAGTCCGCCAAGAGGGGAAAGTTAAAGGCTTATAAACTCATTGAATTCACTCATATTTCAGACCATAAAACCAGAGTTAACCCCTGCAACTCCTCTCAAAAAATCCCACACAAACCCTAGGTTATTTCGGATGTTACCAAGCCAAAAGCGAATAACCTTTTCTTCCCTGCCTCCTCGACCTTCATTCCCATCCTGCAGCTAAAGTGATAGCGGCTGTAGCATCCATCGGTAATGTGTGGAAGAGGGTACGATGTGATTCTAGTGCCGAAAACCCCGGACAGCTTGCTAGTTTCTCTTTCTCCTTCATGTAGCTGTGTTGGGGGAATGATTTTTGATGGAGAAGGACTAGGTTTCGTGGTTATACTCAGTCCAAGGTAAGTTTATGCTTCTCCTTCCATTATCTATGCTTGTACGAGTTGTAACTCGACCGTAAAGACTAGACCTAGCCAGTTTCGAATGAGTAGTATGTTGTTTGTTGTTGCATCACTGTTGGCTGATTGTGAACTTATTTTTAAGTTGAATTGTTGGATGGTTTTTAGGATAAGAGGCTTAATTATGTACTGTTGGTTGTGTTGCTTAATTTGAAAGAAAAGACAAGTCGAAACATGTTTTAGTAAACCGAAGAATCAGTTTTGAGTTGTTGAACTTGTGAGACTATTTTGTGGGCTGTTTCGTGTTGCTGTTGGGTTGTCTATTTTGCTAATGTTTTAATGGAGTTTGGGAGGAGAAAGAGTATGGAGAAACACCACATAATGGCAGGGTGGTTGGCTGGTCGTTCGTCGTTACATTTTTTTAGGTTGTTGGACACTACTTTGGTTGTCGTTTTATGTATGAAGTGATTAGGTTGTGTGGGCTGTTTTATGGTATATTGTGATGGAGAAAAGGTTGGAATATGATGCATACATGTTGTTATTGTTGTGATTTTGCTGTTGTTGGTATATGGTATTGGAGGATGGCCTTGTTATAGGGGAGATGCTGCCAAAATTTACGTAAACAAGCTACTAGTTTAAGTTGCGGACTTAGCCTTTACTCAGGACTAATTTTGGATATCCTTATACTATGGTAGATTGAGTTGAGTTATTTGAAGAATTACTTGGAAGGTATTAAGGACTCAATGGATTTAAGGTATGTTAAGGCTATTCCTTCTTTCTTTTGGCATGATCTAAAGTGAAATGAATACGCTATTTCATAACGGATCTACTCCTAGCAACTAAGGTTATCCATGTTGTTCTTTCCTTTTATTAATATTCTAAGCATGTATGTATGATGCTTGAATTCTATTGAGGTTCATACTGATGATATGATGCCCGTAATGTTAATATAAGTTGCAACAACCATACGTCACTCCAAAAGGATTAGAACGTGATTCCATGAG
The DNA here is from genome assembly GCF_001879085.1 of Nicotiana attenuata. Taxonomy (NCBI): domain Eukaryota; kingdom Viridiplantae; phylum Streptophyta; class Magnoliopsida; order Solanales; family Solanaceae; genus Nicotiana; species Nicotiana attenuata. The sequence continues at coordinate 59,840 of NW_017670873.1, forward strand.
TCCAGCATGCATTATATATGTATTTATTTTACTCTACCGAGCCGCGCTATAGTCGGCCGGGTACGATATGATGATGATGATGCCCACAGAGGCGTATGTTTTCAAAAGTTTATGTATATATATGTATTACGAATTTCCTGTCAGTAGCCCCCAGAGGCACTCAGATGTTACAGGTTGTATCTTCTCTATCACTATTTACATTACTGTTCTCTTTTATGCTTTCCTGCCTTACATACTCGGTACTTTATTCGTATTGACGTCCCTTTTGCCCGGGGACGCTGCGTTTCATGCCCGCAGGTCCCGATTGATAGGTTGACGGTCCTCTTATTAGGCTATCAGCTCAGCAAAGGTGTTGGCGCACTCCACTTGCTCCGGAGTTGCCTATTTGGTCAGTATGCTTTGGATATGGATTGATTGGTATAGCGGGGCCCTCTCCCGACCTTTATGATTTTATGTACTCTTAGAGGCTTGTAGACAGATGTCAGGTGTATGGATACTTGTTTGGCCTTGTCGGCCTATGTTTTGAGTTTACAAATGGTCATATCGGCTTTATAGACCCGTATGTCACATGTATAAGTTTGTATATCATGTTGGGTCGTCATATGTTGAGTATTCCCTTATGTTTTATTCTTGTTATCTCATGACAGGTTTTCTTGATCATTTACTCATGATAGTATTGTAAGAAAGATATGTTACGTCGGTACTCAGTTGAGTAAGGCACCGGGTGCCCGTCGCGGCCCTTATGTTTGGGTCATGACAAAAGTGGTATCAGAGCAGTTCTATCCTAGGGAATCTACAAGCCGTGTCTAGTAGAGTCTTGTTTATGGGTGTGTAGTGCACCACACTTATAAGCAGGAGGCTGCAGGGCATTTAGGACTGTCACTCTTTCTTCTTACTCTAGATCGTGTGGTAGAGCTCAACTGTAAGAATTCAAACTTCTAATTTCTATTGTATTCGTAATACAACGGTACCTCATCCAAATAGGTAGTTGGTATGAGATTGAATGTGGTTGTGGAAAAGTTGAGTCAGAGGAACTTGATTTTACATTAAGCTTATGATGAGTAAATATGAGGTCTTCAACAGATCACGTATGTACTAAGATGTGTAAGCTTCTTGATAAGGAGCATGGATGATTATCTATCCACCCATATGGTAAAAAGCAACAAGAAAATCAAAAAATAGATACAAGTTTCAACAAGTAAAAGAAGCAAGGTGGCGAAGGTTACGAGGTACCGGTTAGTGAAGGTTTTGAGTTTTTACAATTCAGGCAGAGAAATATATGTATTTTGAGTTACCTTCAACAGTAACAGAAGTATGTACAATTGGCCACGCCCTTCTCAGTATGTCCTATGGGAGTTGACAGATATAATTTATGAGAAGAAGGGGATAGCAAGATCCAATTGGGGCTAGAGTAACCCAAAATGTCAGATGGATTATTATCATAAGCTAACATTTCCAAATGATAAATATATATTTCAAAGGTGGTAATAGTTCTCCTTATGAAACACCCCGATGGTGCGATATAGAATAGTACATTTAGATATGAATTCTAGAATGTCTGGAAAAATTTAGAGGATTGGCACTGGAATCCTAGAAGGGATAAATATTTACCTTTGTATGGCTCCCGTTCCTAATAAAGAGAGAATGCTAGGTGACCTAAAGAGCCAGTGAGATGATGCAAGGGGAGCTAAAAGTGAAAGAATGTTTTGTTGAAGTTTTCAGAATAAAGTGATAGACAGAAATATTAGTCGGAGAATAAGAAGAGATTAAATGAAGCATTATGAATAAGATGTGATAAATGGGTGATAAAGGTAAATCATAATATGACATAATGACAGAGTCTATAGTCAAGTGAAGGAAAAGACAAAAGTGACCGGCCTTGAGACAATAATAGAGTATAGGCCAAAGGTCATATCCTCATTTCGAGAAAGGAGTTGCTGAGTCCAACGCAATTACCAAAATGCTAAGATAGACCCTAGAATAATAAAAATCAGTGTGGGCTGGGGAACAAGATAAACTGAGCATGAATTAGGGATCGAAGGAATTGGTAATAGTCGGCATCGTGAGAACTTCAGAGATCATGTTCCAACAATAATAGAATGGAAAACAGAAGACTAAGCTTCAAAGGTCATTCAGGAAGAGGCTTCCCTAAAGCGAGCAATGTGAGAAAAGTTAAGCTTAAGGGACTAAGTGTGCTAGTTACACTAGGTGTCACCTTCGTGCGTAAGAAATTTAGTTATCCCTGGTACAGAAGGTTACCATAAGGCGATTAAGGTTCATTGATAATGTGAAAAGACTCCAAAGATTAAGAGGTGAAACATCTATACGTAGATCATCGTAGTACTAAATCTTAGTACTCCCCTAAAGGGGGGAATATTGTGTGATATGGTATTAAGTCGGAGTTAAGCGATTCAGGTAACTATGGAATGGTAAAGGAAGAATGTGGTAAAAAGGAGAAAGGGATGATGTTGCATTTGTTCAGTTCCTACAGATATGTTGCGACTCTAGAACATTATACAAGCACGACACCAGGGAGAGGCAGTAAAAGTTTCCGGCCAGGATGTTATTGATAAATAAGTGTGAATGGACACTTGATACATCAGGAGCTAGTGGCGAGAGATAAGTTAAGACAAAGGATATATCCAAAGAGAGATTATGCAGAATATATATATGAGAATGGACAAACGAGTAATTAGTAGTTGATTCAGGAAGAGCCCGGTTATGGCTAGACAAGGGGTCACAGATAAATCAACAGATCATGCAAGATAAATGTAGTGAACCGCAGAATAGTGAATTCAGTCTCGCAGATACGAGTCGCAATCATTTGAAAAATTTCAGATAGGATTTGAGGCAGGTAAAGGTACCGTTTAAGGTTTATGAAAATAAGAGAGAGTGCCACTAAGGAGACAAAAAAAATTTGAGCTTAGAAGCAACCCTACGAGCACAAAGGCACGAAGTTACGTAACTAAGGATTATTGTAGGCAAGTAAGAACAACGAAAATTTCTCTCGGGTGTACGATATAACAAGCTCACAAGTTTACAAGAGCCAGAAGGTCTCCCTAAGTACTACAACGAAAGACTAGCTGAGGAAATAAGGAAAAAGTTTTCCACCTAAGCATAGTGAGCTAAAGATTAAATGATCTTGTAACAACAGTCTCACTACAATATTGTATACACTCCATAAGAAAGTGGCACCTATCACGGCTAATGAACGGAAAAAAAAAAGTCATCAAAGGTGATGTTTGAGATCATATGAGGTACAGGAAATTACAGTATACGTGGGCAATAAGACAAGCCAAGTATTCATGCAACAAATGATAGAACAAGCAGGAAAAGTAATTGCTTACATTTAAGGACAACTGAGAAGGCACGAAAGGAAGTTTATGGTGCTATCAAGTTAAAGGAAGGTTGCGAGTAGTATAAATAGATAGGTGTAGGTCGTAAGGTAAAGTATTGTACAACGACAAAGTCTTAGGTAGATAGGAGTAAGGATATGAAAAGGTGAGTGAGAAGGTGACGAGAATATGTTGGTCCTCGGGATTAAACCTATCAAAACAAGGGAGCTGATGATTTCCATATTTAATAAAAAGCTCGGTACAGCCTGAATGGACACAAAGGAGTCTAAGACTAAGAGCAATTAGAAGAGATGAAATGCTGCCCCGGTAGTAGAATAAGGGTGTAATTGTGATAGATAAAAGGATGACATTTAGGCCTTTGATTGAGGAATAATTTAAAGAAAAGGGATTTTATGAATTGCACGGGATTGGAATACCCCCATAAGATGAATCATGATAGGATGCTATGAAATATGGTTATGGAAGTATAGTATCGTCCCTATGTGGATCGGACAAATCACTTCAAATATTCCCTGATGAGATGTGAGCCCTAGTGACAATGTATTACGTAAGAGGTTTCAAGTTATAGTGGTGGATTATAGATCAACATTAAGGTGAATCAATAATAGATGTATAAGAGTTCCAACATATGAGAGGAGATTATGATGCCATTATTTAGATGAACAGTAATAATGAAGCATTAAATGACTTAGATTAATACATATAGGATAAGCAGCGAGAGAGTAACCTGGAGTTGGGTAGCAAACCTCGGTAATAATAAACCGAAGTAAGTGTTATGGTATAGTATAACCTACCTAGATGTAGTAAAGCCATAAGGATAGACATACAAGGCTATGAAACAAAATATAGCAATAGTCATACAATCGAGAAATTACCAAGCGAAGAACTTCAGTGTACCTATAGATACCCATAGGGACAGCTTGTCATAGTTTTGTATATGTTCACAAGGTGAGGCCTAAATATGGGCTAGAAGCTAGAGGAAAAAGGAGAGAAGAGTCGCATAGGCACATATACAAGTACACGACTGTACATGATGCATGTCAGAAGGTAACAACAATTACGAGATTGGAAAAATTTCGACCACAGGTCGAGGTATGAGAAAGAGGCCTAAAGGGGGGAATACCCTGGCCTTTGGATTTATTTACAAAATAGTTTCCTAGATGTCAAGGACAATATTAAAGTATTCTTAAGAGCTACAGGTTATGAGACTGATAAGCGCATTAGTCAACATTCAAGGACGAATGTTCCAAAGGGGGGAATGATGTTACACCCCATGTTTTCGTACGTAGGAGTACGTCATAAGTCAATTAATGTAAGCTCAGAAATGGAATCATCTTTGAAAAGTTTACAAAGTTAGTTCATCATGTTAACGTGGAGGTTAAAAATATTTAAGATCATTAATACCAAGTAGCAAGAGGGTTTGAAGGCTTAGAAGCTAAACGAATTGAAGAAAATAAGTTTCGTCGAAAGTCGACAAGTTGGAATGTTTTACCATGTACTTTCGGGGTGAGACTATGGTTATTAACATTATAAGGATATTATATTATGAGTTATTTTAGTCGTATGATAGTTTGTGTTATGTTTTGAAGTCAAGCGAGTTGTGGAACAAAAGTTGGAAAAGGTCATCACAAGTTCCATTCATAAATGTGCTGAAAATTAGGTTAAATGTAACCGAGCTTTTCTCCGAATATACTTCGAATTAGGGGATTATCTACATACCAAATCGAAGTTATACGAGTATATTTTCTATAAAATTAAACCGTTTGTTGATACGATATTGGAGTAGAGAGATATTCATGTTTTCTCGAGACAGCGCAGATGGTAGGTGACAAGTAGGTGCATCACCTACTTGCCAAAAGGAGAGCTCAATTAAACCTCCTAAATTCGGCCAAGAGGGGAAATTTAAAGGCTTATAAACTCATTTAATTCACTCATATTTCAGAACATAAAACCAGAGTTAACCCCTGCAACTCCTCCCCAAAAATCCCACACAAACCCTAGGTTATTTCGGATGTTACGATGTGATTCTAGTGCCGAAAACCCCGGACATCTTGCTAGTTTCTCTTTCTCCTTCATGTAGCTGCATTGGGGGAATGATTTTTGATGGAGAAGGACTAGGTTTCGTGGTTCTACTCAGTCCAAGGTAAGTTTATGCTTCTCCTTCCATTATCTATGCTTGTAAGAGTTGTAACTCGACCGTAAAGACTAGACCTAGCGAGTTTCGAATGAGTAGTATGTTGTTTGTTGTTGCATAACTGTTGGCTGGTTGTGAACTTATTTTTAAGTTGAATTTATGGCTGTTTTTTAGGATAAGAGGATTAATTATGTACTGTTGGTTGTGTTGCTCAATTTGAAAGAAAAGACAAGTCGAAACATGTTTTAGTAAACCGAAGAATCAGTTTTGAGTTGTTGAACTTGTGAGACTGTTTTGTGGGTTGTTTCGTGTTGCTGTTGGGTTGTCTATTTTGCTAATGTTTTTATGGAGTTTGGGAGGAGAAAGAGTATGGAGAAACACCACATAATGGCAGGGTGGTTGGCTGGTCGTTCATCGTTACATTTTTTTAGCTTGTTGGACACTACTTTGGTTGTCATTTTATTTATGAAGTGATTAGGTTGTGTGGGGTGTTTTGTGGTATATTGTGATGGAGATAAGGTTGGAATATGATGCATACATGTTGTTATTGTTGTGTTCTTGCTGTTGTTGGTATATGGTATTGGAGGATGGCCTTGTTATAGGGGAGATGCTGCCAAAATTTACGTAAACAACCTACTAGTTTATGTTGCGGACTTAGCCTTTACTCAGCACTGATTTTGAATCTCCTTATGCTATGGTAGATTGAGTTGAGTTATTTGAAGAATTACTTGGAAGGTATTAAGGACTCGATGGATTTAAGGTATGTTAAGGCTATTCCTTCTTTCTTTTGGCATGATCTAAAGTGAAATGAATTCACTATTTCATAACGGATCTACTCGTAGCAACTAAGGTTGTCCATGTTGTTCTTTCCTTTTAAAAATATTCTAAGCATGTATGTATGATGCTTGAATTCTATTGAGGTTCATACTGATGGTATGATGCCCGTAATGTTAATATAAGGTGCAACAACCATACGTCACTCCAAAAGGTTTAGAACGTGATTCCATGAGTCCAACATGCATTATATATGTATCTATTTTACTCTACCGAGCCGCGCTATAGTCAGCCGGATACAGCACCTATTGTGCAACCATTGATCAGTTGGGTTTTATCGAGCTCCACGTGGCCGAGTACGATTCTACCGAGCCTTATGATGGCCAGGTACGTTTTTACCGAGTCCTCTTTGAGGCCGGGTACGATATGATGATGATGATGCCCACAGAGGCGTACGTTTTCAAAAGTTTATGCATTTATATGTATTATGAATTTCCTGTCAGTAGCCCCCAGAGGCACTCAGATGTTACAGGTTGTATCTTCTCTATCACTATTTACATTACTGTTCTCTTTTATGCTTTCCTGCCTTACATACTCGGTACTTTATTCGTATTGACGTCCCTTTTGCCCGGGGACGCTGCGTTTCATGCCCGCAGGTCCCGATTGATAGGTTGACGGTCCTCTTATTAGGCTATCAGCTCAGCAAAGGTGTTGGCGCACTCCACTTGCTCCGGAGTTGCCTATTTGGTCAGTATGCTTTGGATATGGATTGATTGGTATAGCGGGGCCCTCTCCCGACCTTTATGATTTTATGTACTCTTAGAGGCTTGTAGACAGATGTCAGGTGTATGGATACTTGTTTGGCCTTGTCGGCCTATGTTTTGAGTTTACAAATGGTCATATCGGCTTTATAGACCCGTATGTCACATGTATAAGTTTGTATATCATGTTGGGTCGTNCTAAGTATGTTCGGTAGTGTTTGTACTAGTATCTAGTACGTAGTATTTAAGTTGTGCACTATATTGCCATTGCTAGATTTTCGGTGAATTGGAAGTAGAAATTAAAAAGGGATTCAACTCCAGGTATGTATGGCTAACTTTAACCTTTGTAAGATCTCCATGCTTGGTGTCCAAATACTTGGTATGTGATATCTTCATGGATTAGTTGTGAAGTTGAACTCTTGTGAGTAGTATGTGTTTTCTTGTGTAAACCATTTGTGAATTCATGTCAATGTGGTGCCTTAAACGTTGTTGGTTAAGACATCCGATATGGTTGTGTAAGAAAATGGCAATAAACCAAGTTGTAATTGCGAATGTGTTATGTGGTAAGAACCGTGGAATAAATGATGGAAAGGAATCGAAAAATTGGTGATATTGAAATAACTGTGGTAACACCCTTTGTGGCTAGCTGTGGAAAATTATTGCTGTGATTTAAATGGTGCAACGGGCTGTTGAAAAAGATGGAAATGGCATTGATAGTCATATAAACTCTGTGTGAGATGTGTTGCTGTTGTTATTGGGATTCGTTGTTGTATCTCCTGAAACTTTTTGCTGCTCTCCTTATAAATTGTTGTTGTTGTTGTTGTTGTGCTATTGTTTGTGAATTGTGATTGTTCGGTGGGATCGGGTTGCGCGCCGCAACACGAAGTAATAAGGTGTGGGTTGTGGTGATAAGGGTGGCCGAGCTAATAAGGGTGGCCGAGGTAATAAGGATGGAAAGTGATCGATATCACTATTGAAATGAAACATGAGAACATTGTGAAATTGAAAATGTGGAAATGATGATGGGGAAAAGGAGAGATTGTCAACTTGTTTGCCTTGATTGTTTTTCCTTGTGTGTATTCAATTGTTGTTTCCCTCTATTGTTGTTATTCGTGTATGGTTTGAGGTTACTCTGGGTAAAGTTTGTTATACATACCAGTACAATTCAAATATACTGACGTCCCTTTTGCCGGGGACGCTACATTCGTGTTATGATTGTAGGTGGATCCGTAGCAGGTACTCCAGCCCACCGATCGTAGCTCCCCTTCGTCCTCCATCAGCTTCTTGGTGAGCCCCTTTTCTCTCGGGGCACTGCGTGGCTCAGGTCGCTTGTTTTCGGAGTCTTATTTTGATTTTGTGTAAGGTATAGCCGGAGCCTTGTTACCGGCAAATACTATATTATCCTGTTGTACTATTAGAGGCTCCGTAGACAGTAGATGTGGGTTTAGAGCTTGTGTAAGGCTATGTTCATATGTTGGGCAAAGAACTTGTAATTTCATAAACTATTAAGTACGCATGTATGTTTTGAAAAAGGATGTTCTAACTTAACTATACGGCTAATTCTTGGAATATTGAGTAAGTAATACATGGGGTGACATGTGGGTTAGGAAAGGCATCCAGGTTCGCTTGGCTGGGGCTACCCAGTCGGGCGCCGGTCATGTCCCTCGAATTTGGGGCGTGACATTATAGACCAACATTAAGGTGAATCAATAATAGATGGATAAGAGTTCCAACATATGAGAGGAGATTATGATGCCATTATTTAGATGAACAGTAATAAGGAAGCATTAAATGACTTAGATTTATACATATAGGATAAGCAGCGAGAGAGTAACCTGGAGTTAGGTAGCAAACCTCGGTAATAATAAACCGAAGTAAGTGTTATGGTATAGTATAACCTACCTAGATGTAGTAAAGCCATAAGGATAGATATACAAGGCTATGAAACAAAATATAGCAATAGTCATACAATCGAGAAATTACCAAGCGAAGAACTTCAGTGTACCTATAGATACCCATAAGGAAAACTTGTCGTAGTTTTGTATATGTTCACAAGGTGAGGCCTAAATATGGGCTAAAAGCTGGAGGAAAAAGGATAGATGAGTCGCATAGGCACATATACAAGTACACGACTGTACATGATGCATGTCAGAAGGTAACAACAATTACGAGATTGGAAAAATTCCGACCACAGGTCGAGGTATGAGAAAGAGGCCTAAAGGGGGGAATACCCTGGCCTTTGGTATTTATTTCAAAATAGTTCCTAGATGTCAAGGCAATAGTTAAAGTATTCTTAAGAGCTTACAGGTTATGAGACTGAGTAAGCGCATTGGTCAACATTCGACGGACGAATGTTCCAAAGGGGGGATGATGTTACACCCCATGTTTTCGTACGTAAGAGTACGTCATAAGTAAATAATGTAAGCTCAGAAATGGAATCATCTTTGAAAAGTTTACAAAGTTAGTTCATCATGTTAACGTGGAGGTTAAAAATATTTAAGATCATTAATACCAAGTAGCAAGAGGGTTTGAAGGCTTAGAAGCTAAACGAATTGAAGAAAATAAGTTTCGTCGAAAGTCGACAAGTTGGAATGTTTTACCATGTACTTTCGGGGTGAGACTATGGTTATTAACATTATAAGGAGATTATATTATGAGTCATTTTAGTCATATGATAGTTTGTGTTATGTTTTGAAGTCAAGCGAGTTGTGGAACAAAAGTTGGAAAAGGTCATCACAAGTTCCATTCATAAATGTGCTGAAAATTACGTCAAATGTAACTGAGCTTTTCTCCGAATATACTTCGAATTAGGGGATTATCTACCTACCACATTGAAGGTATACGAGTATATTTTCTAAAACATTAAACCGTTTGTTGATACGATATTGGAGTAGAGAGATATTCGTGTTTTCGCGAGACAGCGCAGACTGGTAGGTGACAAGTAGGTGCATCACCTACTTGCTTAAAAGGAGAGCTCAATTAAACCTCCTAAAGTCGGACAAGAGGGGACATTTAAAGGCTTATAAACTCATTTAATTCACTCATATTTCAGAACATAAAATCAGAGTCAACCCCTGCAACTCCTCCCCAAAAATCCCACACAAACCCTAGGTTATTTCGGATGTTACGATGTGATTCTAGTACCGAAAACCCCAGAAAGCTTGTTAGTTTCTCTGTCTCCTTCATGTAGCTGCGTTGGGGGAATAATTTTTGATGGAGAAGGACTAGGTTTCGTGGTTCTACTCAGTCCAAGGTAAGTTTATGCTTCTCCTTCCATTATCTATGCTTGTACGAGTTGTAACTCGACCGTAAAGACTAGACCTAGCGAGTTTCGAATGAGTAGTATGTTGTTTGTTGTTGCATCACTGTTGGCTGGTTGTGAACTTATTTTTAAGTTGAATTGATGGCTGGTTTTTGGGATAAGAGGCTTAATTATGTATTGTTGGTTGTGTTGCTCAATTTGAAAGAAAAGATAAGTCGAAACATGTTTTAGTAAACCGAAGAATCAGTTTTGAGTTGTTGAACTTGTGAGACTGTTTTGTGGGTTGTTTCGTGTTGCTGTTGTGTTGTCTATTTTGCTAATGTTTTTATGGAGTTTGGGAGGAGAAAGAGTATGGAGAAACACCACATAATGGCAGGGTGGTTGGCTGGTCGTTCGTCGTTACATTTTTTTAGGTTGTTGGACACTACTTTGGTTGTCGTTTTATGTATGAAGTGATTAGGTTGTGTGGGCTGTTTTGTGGTATATTGTGATGGAGATAAGGTTGGAATATGATGCATACATGTTGTTATTGTTGTGTTCTTGCTGTTGTTGGTATATGGTATTGGAGGATGGCCTTGTTATAGGGGTGATGCTGCCAAAATTTACGTAAACAAGCTACTAGTTTATGTTGCGGACTTAGCCTTTACTCAGCACTGATTTTGAATCTCCTTATGCTATGGTAGATTGAGTTGAGTTATTTGAAGAATTACTTGGAAGGTATTAAGGACTCGATGGATTTAAGGTATGTTAAGGCTATTCCTTCTTTCTTTTGGCATGATCTAAAGTGAAATGAATACGCTATTTCATAACGGATCTACTCCTAGCAACTAAGGTTGTCCATGTTGTTCTTTCCTTTTAAAAATATTCTAAGCATGTATGTATGNATATGAAAAGGTGAGTGAGAAGGTGACGAGAATATGTTGGTCCTCGGGATTAAACCTATCAAAACAAGGGAGCTGATGATTTCCATATTTAATAAAAAGCTCGGTACAGCCTGAATGGACACAAAGGAGTCTAAGACTAAGAGCAATTAGAAGAGATGAAATGCTGCCCCGGTAGTAGAATAAGGGTGTAATTGTGATAGATAAAAGGATGGCATTTAGGCCTTTGATTGAGGAATAATTTAAAGAAAAGGGATTTTATGAATTGCACGGGATTGGAATACCCCCATAAGATGAATCATGATAGGATGCTATGAAATATGGCTATGGAAGTATAGTATCGTCCCTAGGTGGATCGGACAAATCACTTCAAATATTCCCCGATGAGATGTGAGCCCTAGTGACAATGTATTACGTAAGAGGTTTCAAGTTATAGTGGTGGATTATATGTGAGGCCCCGTAAAATTTTTGGCTCATAAACCAGAATCTTGTGGTGTCGGCTCTGAACACGTATTAGGAATGTGTAGAATTCTTTGCGGCTCGCAAGCTCGCCGCGGTTTGGAGCCTTGGTATTGATCTAAGCTTGTAAAAATCAAAAGAAATCAATTTTTCCAGAAAATGCTATTGTGCGGTCAAGAATGCGGTCGCAGATCCGGTATGCGGACCGCATTCCTACCGCATAGTGAAGCAGTGGTTTGGTTAAAACTTGAGGTCAAGATGCGGTCCAAAATGCAACCGCATAATTGATATGCGGACCGCATTTCTACCGCAGAGTGGAACAGTAGAGTTGTCAAAATTAATGTTGAAAATGCGGTCTATTATGCGATCGCATAACAAATATGCGGACCGCATAGTCGTCGCATACGTTCCTTTGAATTTTGTGAATGTTAGTTCTGCGGTGCACTATGCAACCGCAGAACATGAATGCGGACCGCATTCCTGTCGCAGACCCAAACAGAATCCTCAGAGTTTTGGAGGCAATTCTGCGGTCCAATCCGCGGACCGCATTTCAACTCTGCGATCGCAGAATGCGACCGCAGATCTTGCTCGACTTCTTTTTTTTTCTTTTTCTTTTTCTTTTCTAAATTTTAACCCCGACCCCTTTATAATAAAACACCCCAACCCCCTCATTTTTAACAAGCTTCTGAACAAATAAGAGAGAGGGAGAGAGGGTTCTTGAGAGAGAAAGCCACCTTCTTCAAATTTGATCCTTGAAAACTATCCGGGCGGGGAAATTTCAAAGCAATTATCTTCATCCCCATTCTTGCAGGTAAAATCCCTAACCATTTTCATTTAAATTCTGGTTTAATCTAAGGGGAGGAAGTCTCATGCATTGGTCCTTGAAAATGTGGTTAAAATGTGCATGCATGTCTACTAAAACCTGAAACCTAGTGGGAGTAATTGGGTGAGAGCAAAGACTTGTGCAAAGAAGGGGCTAGTAACCTAGGATATGTTCGGGTAGTGGTTGTGAAGCTTGAATTTTAAGTTATGTGTATTAATTTGTGCACTATATGGATGTTGCTAGATTATTTGGTGAATTGGAAGTAGAAATTAAGAAGGGACTCAACCCCAGGTATGTATGGCTAAAATCCCTTTTTATTAGAAATTGAGCTCCGTTGTCATTTATGAAAGCATGGTAAGAGTTGAATTGGTCAGCATATTGCTCGTTATTACGCATTAATTGATATGCAATTATCTGTACATATTTGTGAAGGATGTGCCCCAACGTGAATAAGGTGCCAATCTTGACAATTTGATAATGATGGAAAGTACAGTTATGTGTGGAAATACTTGGACTATAAGCCAACATTGGAACAAAGAATTTTTCATGCTAGCGATGTGCTCATTTACCTGTGATTGCAATTTGAAGTATCCTCAATATATGCGTATATGTTCACAACTTGTAAAATGAATATCAAAAAAAAAAAAAAAAAAAACGATGTGATGATGATGGCCATGAGTGCCCCAGGAATTGTGATGATGGTGGCCATGAGTGCCCCAGGAATTGTTATGTTATGTGTGGAATAAAGATTTGAAGTGTTGGCTAATGAGAATGGAGAAATGCCTCTAACGAGGTAACCTAGCCGATCGGGTCGTGATCGGACACCATGTCGCACACATGGTGGTAATGTGCTGATATTGGATTCCGGATAAAGGAAATGAAATATTGACTGAGAGTAATGCCTCCAATGAGGTGACCTAGCCGGTCGGGTCGTGATCGGACTCCACTTGGGATAGCGGTGGTAATGAGAACAGTGGTGAACACATGACAGAAATGCCCTAATCAATGTTGCGGAAAGTGTATGAAAGATTATATGAATTGCTTCTTTGATTTGCCCATATCATTTGCTTGTATCTGTTTGGTAGTTCTTTCTAGTAAAGTGGTGTTTAGTTATACATACCAGTACAATTCAAATGTACTGACGTCCCTTTTGCCGGGGGCGCTACATTCGTGTTATGATTGTAGGTGGCTCCATAGCGGACGGTGCCGATCGTGTGTAGCGGAGCATTTCTTCTACTCAAAGTCTCGGTGAGCCCCTTTTCTTCCATGGGGCCATATGGTGTATCTTTTGTTATTACAGCTTTCACTTTTGAGGTATAGCCGGGGCCTTGTTGCCGGCCTAGTCATGCTTATCTGTTGTATCCTTAGAGGCTCCAAAGACACTAGTGTGGGTTATGTACGGGTGCCCGGGGAATCCGCGGTACGTATATGTTGTAATCCTAACCTTGTAATCTCCTTAAGCTGTAACCCTAATAGAATCCTTGAAGCTAGCTTATGTACGGTAAATTTTTATGATATGAAGTGAACCAGTAATGTGGTGTACACCGTGTGTTATCGTCTAAATTAATCAAAGGCATGAGTCCCGTATCCATATTGATTTGGGTTAGGAAGTGCTCGGTAAGGCTTGCTCCATCGGGTTCACCCAATTGAGCGCCGGTCGCGCTCCTCGGATTCTGGGGCGTGACAAACTTGGTATCAGAGCCTAAGGTTTTAAAAGTGTCCTAGGATGTCTTGGAGCTGTGTCTAGTAGAGTCCTTTTTATCGGTGTGTTGTCGACCACATCTATAAGTTGGAGGCTATTCGGACATTTAGGAATAACACCCTTCTTTGATATTCTGGATCGTGCGGTGNTGGCGAGGGTGGTTGGCTGGTCGTTCGTCGTTACAAGTTTTTTTAGGTGTTGGACACTACTTTGGTTGTCATTTTATTTATGAAGTGATTAGGTTGTGTGGGGTGTTTTGTGGTATATTGTGATGGAGATAAGGTTGGAATATGATGCATACATGTTGTTATTGTTGTGTTCTTGCTGTTGTTGGTATATGGTATTGGAGGATGGCCTTGTTATAGGGGAGATGCTGCCAAAATTTACGTAAACAACCTACTAGTTTATGTTGCGGACTTAGCCTTTACTCAGCACTGATTTTGAATCTCCTTATGCTATGGTAGATTGAGTTGAGTTATTTGAAGAATTACTTGGAAGGTATTAAGGACTCGATGGATTTAAGGTATGTTAAGGCTATTCCTTCTTTCTTTTGGCATGATCTAAAGTGAAATGAATACGCTATTTCATAACGGATCTACTCCTAGCAACTAAGGTTGTCCATGTTGTTCTTTCCTTTTAAAAATATTCTAAGCATGTATGTATGATGATTGAATTCTATTGAGGTTCATACTGATGGTATGATGCCCGTAATGTTAATATAAGGTGCAACAACCATACGTCACTCCAAAAGGTTTAGAATGTGATTCCATGAGTCCAGCATGCATTATATATGTATCTGTTTACTCTACCGAGCCGCGCTATAGTCGGCCGGGTACGGCACCTATTGTGCAACCACCGATCAGTTGGGTTTTACCGAGCTCCACATGGCCGGGTACGATTCTACCGAGCCCTATGATGGCCGGGTACGTTTTTACCGAGTCCTCTTTGAGGCCGGGTACGATATGATGATGATGATGCCCACAGAGGCGTATGATTTCAAAAGTTTATGTATATATATGTATTGTGAATTTCCTGTCAGTAGCTCCCAGAGGCACTCAGATGTTACAGGTTGTATCTTCTCTATCACTCTTTACATTACTGTTCTTGTTTATGCTTTCCTGCCTTACATACTCGGTACTTTATTCGTACTAATGTCCCTTTTGCCCGGGGACGCTGCGTTTCATGCCCGCAGGTCCCGATTGATAGGTTGACAATCCTCTTATTAGGCTATCAGCTCAGCGACGGTGTTGGCGCACTCCACTTGCTCCGGAGTTGCCTATTTGGTCAGTATGCTTTGGATATGTATTGATTGGTATAGCGGGGCCCTCTCCCGACCTTTATGATTTTATGTACTCTTAGAGGCTTGTAGACAGATGTCAGGTGTATGGATATTTGTTTGGCCTTGTCGGCCTATGTTTTGAGTTTACAAATGGTCATGTCGGCCTTATAGACCCGTATGTCACATGTATAAGTTTGTATATCATGTTGGGTCGTCATATGTTGAGTATTACCTTATGTTTTATTCTTGTTATCTCATGACGGGTTTTATTGCTCATTTACTCATGATAGTATGATAAGAAAGATATGTTACGTCAGTACTCGGTTAAGTAAGGCACCGGGTGCCCATCGCGGCCCTTCGGTTTGGGTCGTGACAGTGACGGCACCTAGTCTCTACGACTAGGTAAGCCTAACAAATGCAGAAAACAACTAATCTTGCGGAAATGAATAATCAAAAGCCGAATAACTGAAGAAAACAGTATTTAAATGCTGCTTGGCATATACACACAACTTTCTAAAATCTGATACACTATCCCAAAACCCGGAAACTCACGGATCCACAAGCTGAAAAAAACACTACATAGCTCAAATCTCCGGAATGTCTAACAAGAACATAAAGTACAGAAGGGCTAACTACTAAATGCAGGAATAGAAAGAGACTCCTCGGTCTGCGGACGCGGCCGATATACCTCGAAGTCCCGTAGAATCGCCTCGCCTCAAGAATGGTAAGCCTGAGTACACCACAGCGGTACTCAGTAAGTGCCAAGCCTAACCTCGGTTGGGTAGTGACGAGGAAGGTCAGGGCCCTTCTGAGATTAAATAAATAACAAAGTGACAGGATGATATAAGCAGTGCAATTGAGAAATCTACAGTAAGAGCCTATACAGGGTAATAAAAGTACAATAACGGAAAACAGAGGTAAAGGCAACCCACAAGGAACTACCATTCATAGCAAGGATGATAACCGGGGATCTCTTGGTATCCCCAAAAAAATATACTAGGGACCTCTTGGTATCCCGAGGATCTCTTGGTATCCTAAAAAATATACGGGGGATCTCTTGGTATCCCGAGGATCTCTTGGTATCCTCAATATACGTGCCAAGGATCTCTTGGTATCCCGCACCTCAGTCCAGATCATAAGTACTTGCAGGGGATCTCCCGGGATGCCGTCTCGTAGTCCCAAATTAAAAATGCACAACAGC
The DNA here is from genome assembly GCF_001879085.1 of Nicotiana attenuata. NCBI lineage: Eukaryota > Viridiplantae > Streptophyta > Magnoliopsida > Solanales > Solanaceae > Nicotiana > Nicotiana attenuata. Next base: position 76,472 of record NW_017670873.1, read on the forward strand.
AACACAAGAATACTCAATAAATGCTAAATTTCATAATAAGTAAACGGATAAGTCTAGCCTAACATGCTTCACGTAATGCAATTAAGGCAATTTAAGCAAATAGACAATTAAGTCAACTAAACATGCTTTTCTAAACTAACAACGGGCAAAATACGCAGGTATAATGAAACAGGAGAAGGAACTAAATTGAAATACTTAAAGAAAACCGGATTTTCAACAATTAGCTCAAGTACGCGCTCTTCACCTCACGTACGAGGCATTTCAATTACCACGATATCAATCCTAAGGGGAAAGGTTCCCCACATAAGGTTAGACAAGCCACTTACCTCGAACAAGTGCAAGTCAACCCGAAACCATGCCTTTGCCACGAGTATCCGACACCAAATGGCCCAAATCTATTCAATTCAATTTCATAATGTAAATAACACTTCAAATAACTGATTCTATAATTAAATTCTAAGCTAAGACGCGAAATTAGGTAAAATGACCAAAATGCCCCTCAGGCCCCCGTCTCGGAATCAGGTAAAATTTACATTTTCGGATACCTCATACTCTCGCGAGTTCATACATACCAAGATCACTGAATTAGGAGCCCAAATGACCCCTCAAATTCTCATTTAAAAGTCTCTTAATCCCAAGCCCTAAATCCCACAATTACCACTGGTTTTTCTTAATTTTCCATGCTTAGGATGATAAAAATCACTATAATAATGAGTTTTGGGACCAAAGACCTTACACCAATGGACTCCTCTGAAAATCCCTCTTGAAAAATGCTCCAAAAGCTTCTTCCCGTTTGCAAAAAGGTGAAAAATGACTAAATTTCGCGAAGGCAAGTATTTAAGTTCTGCCCAGCGATTCCCGCATTTGCGGCCCTGGGACCGCATCTGCGGTCCCGCTTCTGCGGACAGGAAGTCACATCTACGGCTCTCATTAAAATACTAGTTTCCGCATCTGCGGACCTCTAACCGCAGGAGCGGTTCCACTTCTGCGGAAATTTCACCGCATCTGCGGTTTTTGGGGAAAAATCCCAATTTCGCTTCTGCGGCCCTCTGCGCCGCTTCTGCGGCTCCGCATCTGCGGTTCCCAGCCGCAGATGCGAAAATACCAGAAGAACAGCTGCTGCACAACTTCAACTCCAAAATTTCCTCCATTAACCATCTGAATTCATCCCGAGGCCCCCGGGACCTCAACCAAAGGCATCAACATATCCTAAAACCTTTTTCAAACTTGTAAAAATCTTCAAAACACTCCAAAAAACATCAAAATAACCAAAACACGTCGGATTCAAGTCTAAGTTTCAAAAAATTTCAGAATTTCACTTTTGATCAAAAACCTAACCAAACCACGTTCGAATGACCTGAAATTTTGCACACACATCCCAAATGACATAACGGAACTACTGTAACTCTTGGAATTCCACTCCGACCCTCGGATAAAAATCTCACTACCGAACCGGAAACATCAAAATTCGACCTTTTGGCATTTCAAGCCTAAACCAGCTACGAACCTCCAAAACAAAATCCGACCACGCCCCTAAACCTGAAATCACCTAACAGAGCTAACGGAACCATCGGATTTCCATTCCGAGATCGTCTTCACACTGTTCCGACTACGGTCAACTTCCCAACACTTAAGCTATCATTTAGGGACAAAGTGTCCCAAAACTCTCCGAAACTCAAAACCGAACATCCCGGCAAATCGAAATAGCAGAAATAAACTTGGGGGAAGCAGTTAATAGGGGATCGAGGCGTAAATTTCAAAAACGACCGGCCGGGTCGTTACATCCTCCCACACTTATCATTCGTTCATCCTCGAACGAGCACAAAGACATATCTGAAGTAGTGAAAAGATGAGGGTACTGGCTGCGCATATCCTGCTCGGTCTCCCAGGTCGCCTCCTCGGCTGGCTGACCCCGCCACTGAACCTTCACTGATGCAATGTTCTTTGACCTCAGCTTCCTGACCTGCCTGTCCAATATTGCCACTGGCTCCTCAACATAAGATAGATCCTTTTCTAACCGGACTGAGCTAAAATCTAATACGTGCGACGGATCACCGTGATACCTCCGGAGCATCGAAACATGAAAAACCGCGAACTCCTGCCAAGCTGGGAGGTAAGTCAAGCTCGTAAGCACCCTCCCCAACACGCCTCAATATCTCAAAAGGGCCAATAAACCTCGGACTCAACTTCCCCTTCTTCCTAAATCTCATAACGCCCTTCATGGGCGAAACCCGAAGCAGAACCCGCTCTCCAACCATATAGGAAACATCACGAACCTTCCGATCCGCGTAACTCTTCTGTCTGGATTGGGCTGTACGGAGTCTATCCTGAATCATCCTGACTCTCTCCAAAGCATCCTGAACCAAGTCTGTGCCCAATAATCTGGCCTCACCTGGCTCGAACCGACCCACCGGAGATCTACATCGCCTACCATATAAGGCCTCGTACGGTGCCATCTGAATGCTGGACTGATAGCTGTTGTTGTAGGCATACTCCGCCAATGGCAAGAACTGGTCCCAAGAACCCACAAACTCAATCACACACGCACTGAGCATATCCTCAAGAATCTGAATAGTGCGCTTGGACTGTCCGTCCGTCTGAGGGTGAAATGCTGTGCTCAACTCCACCCAAGTACCCAACTCCTGCTGTACGGCTCTCCAGAATCGCAGTGTGAACTGAGTACCTCTGTCTGAAATGATAGAAACTAGAATGCCATGCAGACGGACAATCTCTCGGATATAAATCTCCGCCAACCGCTCCGAGGAATAGGTAGTACACACAGGGATGAAATGCGCGGACTTGGTTAGCCGATCCACAATAACCCAAATGGCATCAAACTTCTTCAAAGTCCGTGGTAGTCCAGATACGAAGTCCATGGTGATCCGCTCCCACTTCCACTCCGGAATCTCTATCTGCTGAAGCAACCCACCCGGCCTCTGGTGCTCATACTTCACCTGCTGACAATTAAGGCACCGAGCTACAAACCTAACTATATCCTTCTTCATCCGCCTCCACCAGTAGTGCTGCCTCAAATCCTGGTACATCTTCGCGGCACACGGATGAATGGAATACCGCGAACTATGGGCCTCCTCTAGAATCAACTCTCGAAGCCCATCTACATTTGGTACACAAACTCGACCCTGCATCCTCAGTACTCCGTCAGCACCAATAGTCACATCTCGAGCATCGCCATGCAACACTTTGTCCTTAAGGACAAGCAAATGAGGGTCATCAAACTGACGCTCCCGGATACGATCGAACAAGGAAGACCGAAAGACCACACAAGCTAGAACACGACTGGGCTCCGAGAGATCCAATCTCACAAACTGGCTGGCTAGGGCCTGAACATCCATCGCCATAGGACTCTATGCTGCTGGTAAATAAGCCAAACTCCCCAAACTCTCTGCCCGACGGCTCAAAGCATCAGCCACCACATTGGCCTTGCCCGGGTGATACAAGATAGTGATGTCATAATCCTTCAGCAGCTCTAGTCATCTCCTATGACGCAAATTAAGATCCTTCTGCTTGAACAGATGCTGCAAACTCCGATGATTACTATATATCTCACTCACACCATACAAAGTAGTGACGCCAGATCTTCAAGGCATGAACTATGGCAGCTAACTCAAGATCATGGATAGGATAATTCTTCTCATGTATCTTCAACTGTCTAGACGCGTAGCCAATCACCCTGCCGTCCTACATCAATACCGCTCCAAGGACAACTCTCGAGGCATCAAAATAGACAGAATAAGACCCCGAACCGGTAGGCAATATCAAAATTGGGGCTGTAGTCAGGGCCGTCTTGAGCTTCTGAAAGCTCTCCTCGCACTCTTCTGTCCATTGGAACGGAGCACCCTTCTGGGTCAGTCTGGTCATAGGTGTTGCAATAGATGAAAACCCCTGAACAAATCGACGGTAATAACCCGCCAAGCCAAAAAAACTATGGATCTCTGTAGCTGAGGATGGTCTGGGCCAACTTTGCACGGCCTCCACTTTCTTCGGATCCACCTGAATACCCTCTCTCGAGACCACATGACCCAAGAACGCCACGGAATCCAGCCAAAACTTGCATTTTGAGAACTTAGCATACATCTTCTTCTCTCTGAAGGCCTGGAGCACTGTCCTCAGGTGTTGCTCATGATCTTCCCGACTCCGGGAATATACCAAAATGTCATCAATAAAAACGATCACGAATGAATCAAGATATGGCCGAAAAACACTGTGCATCAGGTGCATGAAGGCTGTTGGGGCATTAGTCAGCCCAAATGACATAACAAGGAACTCGTAATGACCATACCGAGTCCTGAAGGCAGTCTTCGGGATATCTGGCTCCCGAATCTTCAACTGATGATAGCCTGATCGCAAGTCAATCTTAGAAAACACACAAGCACCCTGTATCTGGTCGAACATGTCATCAATACGAGGCAAAGGATAGCGGTTCTTCACTATCACCTTATTCAACTGGTGGTAATCAATACACATGCGCATAGAACCATCCTTCTTCTTCACAAATAACACAGGAGCAACCCAAGGTGATACACTGTGCCGAACGAAACCCTTATCAAGTAGTTCCTGCAATTTCTCCTTCAACTCCTTCAACTTAGGTGGAGCCATACGATACGGAGGAATAGAAATGGGCTGAGTGACCGGCAACAGATCAATGCCAAAATCAATCTCTCTATCGGGTGGCATGCCCGGAAGATCAGCTGGGAACACATCAGGGAAATCCCGTACTACTGGGACTGAATCAAATAAGGAGTATCCATACTGGCATCTCCCACATAAGCTAAGTACGCATCACAACCTTTATCAACCATACTTTGAGCCTTAAGGAAAGACATAACTCTACTGGAAGTGTGGCCTAAAGCATCCCTCCACCCAATACGCGGTACACCTGGCATGGCCAGTGTCACGGTTTTGGCGTGACAATCAAGAATAGCATAATGGGGCGACAACCAGTCCATGCCCAAGATAATATCAAAATCAACCATGCTGAGCAACAATAAGTCGGCTCTAGTCTCAAAACCACCAAGAATAACCAAACATGACCGGTAAACGCAGTCCACAACAAGAGAATCTCCCACAGGAGTAGAAACATAAACTGGGGAACTCAAAGAATCCCGAGGTACACCCAAATGTGGGGCAAAATAAGAAGACACATAAGAATAAGTGGAGCCTGGATCGAATAGAACCGATTATCTCTGTGACAGACCAAGATAGTACCTGTAATGACAGAATCGGAGGCGACAGCCTCAGTACGGGCTAGAAGAGCATAATATCTGGCCTGACCTCCCCCTCGAGGGCGACCTCTACCTCCCCGACCTCCACCCCTGGCTGGCTGGGCCGGTGGAGTAGCAACTGGTGCTGGGACCATAGCTTGAGAGCTCTGCGGGGCCTACTGTAGCTGAGGAGTCTACGGAGGTGCACCCCTCCTGAGTCTGGGGAAATCCCTCACCATATGGCATGTGTCACCACACTCAAAACAAGCTCTGGGAGGACGTGGCGGCTGTGACTGGCTTGGGCCAGGTCTGCTGGACTGACCACTGGAAGCACCCCGTGCAGGAGGCGCACTAGAGACTGGAGGTGCGTAATAAGGCTCCTGAGGCCTAGGTGGAGCTGGAATACCACTGGTTGCTGGAAGAGCTGAATGAACGGGGCGACCCATATGACCCCTACCATGACGACCTGCAGCTGGGGCACGGGCACCAGAATAATGGCCTGACTCTCGAGACCTCTTGGCCTCCCTCTCCTCTCTGTCCCTAGCATGCATACCCTCAATCCTCCTAGCAATGCTCACCACATGCTCATAAGATATATCCATCTCTAACTCACGAGCCATGCTAGATCTGATGCAGGGAATAAGCCCCTCGATGAACCGACGAACCTTCTCGCGAACCGTAGAAACCAAAGCTGGTGCATGTCTAGCCAAGTCAATGTAACGGACAGTATACTCCGAGACAGTCATAGTACCCTGGCGCAAATGCTCAAACTCCGCGCGCCAGGCGTCCCTAAGGCTTAGGGGACATACTCCCTCGTGAACATATCTGAAAACTGAGTCCAAGTCAGGGACGCTGCCTCATCCGGACTGTCTAACTCATAAGCACGCCACCACTGATAGACGGCTCCTCGAAGCTGGAAAGTAGTGAAGGAAACCCCGCTCGATCCTGATATGCCCATAGTATGGAGAATACGGTAGCACTCCTCCAGAAATCCCAAGGCATCCTCTGATTCTAACCCACTGAATACATGAGGATCATATTTCTTGAACCTCTCAAGTCTCCGCTGCTCATCCTCTGAAGCCGCTGCCCTGTCCTCGGGCTGAACAGGCACTGCAGGCGGCGCAGGAATAACCTCTGGGACCTGATCAACATGCACTCGCTGCTCAGGAGTGCGGGCGGCGGGAGTCTGCACTCCTCCCCCGGCCTGGGATGTGGCTGCAACAAGGGGAAGCAACCCTGCCTGAGCTAGAGTGGTGTACATGCTCATAAACTATGCCAAAGTCTCCTGGAGTGCTGGAGTAGTAGTGGCAGACGTATCAGGTGTCTGGACTCCGGCTGGTACTGCTGGTGGTACCTCGGCGGCAGCTCGCGCGGGTGCTCTGGCTGCACCATGAGTGCGTCCTCGGCCTCTACCCCGGCCCTGGCCTCTGACGGCTCCAGTAGGGGGCGCTGGTGCCTGGTCATCTCGAGTAGCACGTGTCATTACCATCTGTGAGAGAATAGAAAGATAGAAGTTTAGAATTGGGATATCAAAAATCTCGCACGACAAGGAACTCAAATGAAGTGAAATTTTTCCTAACAGTTACATAGCCTCTCGTGGATAAGTACTGACGTCTCCGTACCGATCAGCGAGACTCTAATAAACCGGCTTGTGATCCATGACTCCTATGAACCTAGAGCTCTGATACCAACTTGTCACGACCCCAGTTCGCCCTCCGTGAACTATCGTGATGGCACCTAGTCTCTACGACTAGGTAAGCCTAACAAATGTGAAAAATAACTAATCTTGCGAAATAAATAATCAAAAGCCGAATAACTGCAAGAAATAGTATTTAAATGCTGCTTAGCATAAACACACAACTTTTCAAAATCTGATACACTATCCCAAAACCTGGAAACTCACAGATCCGCAAGGTGAGAGAAACACTACATAGCTCTAATATCCGGAATGTCTAATCAAGAACGTAAAGTACATAAGGCTAAATACTAAATGCAGGAATAGAAAGAGACTCCTCGGTCTGCGGACGCGGCAGATATACCTCGAAGTCCCGTAGAATCGCCTCGCCTCAAGAATGGTAAGCCTGAGTAGAGATACCTGGATCTGCACATGAAAAACATGCGCCAGGAAGGGCATGAGTATACCACAGCGGTACTCAGTAAGTGCCAAGCCTAACCTCGGTTGGGCAGTGACGAGGAAGGTCAGGGCCCTACTGAGGTTAAATGAGATATAAGGTTTAACAGTGTGAAATGACAGTGTAAATAAATAACACAAGATATGAAGGACAACAACAACTATTACAAAGGCAAGTAAAACACAGTAAAAGAACACAACTCAGCTTCGAGATAACAACTGGGGATCTCCCAGGATGCCGTCCTGTAGTCCCCAAATATAAATATCATATCCAGTGGATCTCCAGGGTGCAGTCCCGTAGTCCAACTCATAAATGTGCAGGGGGATCTCCCAGAATGCAATTCCGTAGTCCCAAAGTAAACATGCAGGGGAGCTCCCGGGATACCGTCCCATAGTCCCAAAGTAAAAGTGTAGGGGGATCTCCCGGAATACCGTTCCGTAGTCCCAAAGTAAATACACAGCAACAACAAGAATTCAATCCAATCGATTTCATATCAATGTGAAGCAGGTAATCCTAACCTAGCATGATTCACGTAATACAATTAAGGCAGTTAAAGCAAGTAGAGCAATTTAGTCAAGTAGACAAGTTTCTCTAAGCTACAACAGGTTTAATGTCCAAGCAGTGTAAGCAAGAAAAGGAAGAACACAATTCAAGGCTATTTTTAAAGAAAAATCGGATTTCCAACAATTAGCACAAGTATGCGCTCGTCACCTCACGTACGAGGCATTTCAATTACCACAAATATCAATCCTAAGGGGAAAGGTCCCCCACACAAGGTTAGATAAGCCACTTACCTCGAACAAGTGCAAGTCAACCCGAAACCACGCCTTTGCCACGAGTATCTGACTCAAAATGGCCCAAATCTATTCAATTAAGTTTTTAAAGTAAATAACACTTCAAGCAACTGATTCTATAATTAAATTCTAAGCTAATACGCGAAATTAGGTAAAATGACCAAAACGCCCCTCAGGCACGCGTCTCGGAATCGGGTAAAATTTACATTTTGGAATCCTCATACTCTCACGAGTTCATACATACCAAGAACACTGAAATCGGAACCCAAATGACCCCTCAAATTCTCATTTCAAAGTCTCTTAATCCCAAGACCTAAATCCCACAATTACTACTGATTTCTCCCTAAATTTCTAGCTCTAATCCATGAAATAATGATATAGGAACGAGTTTTAAGCCCAAATTACTTACCTCAATGAAGTTCTCTTGAAACCCCTCCTTCAAATCGCCCAAAAAGCTCCAAAGTTGAGATAAAAATGGTGGAAATAACCCCAAGGTCGCGAAACTCCTTTTAAATCACTGCCCAGCAGTTTCCACATCTGCGGTCTTGGGACCGCTTTTGCAGTCCTGCATTTGCGGACCAAAGGTTGCATCTGCGACCCCTCACTTGAACGCCAGATTCCGCATCTGTGGCTCCCCGCCCGCAGGTGCGGTACCGCTTCTGCGAAAATTACACCGCATCTGCGGTTATTGATGAATCCCTCCTTTTTCCGCTTCTGCGTCTCTTTTGCCGCACGTGCGACATCACCTGCGGTTCCCAAACTGCAGGTGCGGAAATACCAGAAGCAACAAAGTTTAGCAGCTGCAATATACCTCAAAACTCCCCGTCAACCATCCGAAATTATCCCGAGGCCTCCGGGGCCTCAACCAAGGGCACCAACAAGTCTAATACCACTCCCCAAAGTTGTACCAATCCTTAAAACACCTAAAACAACATCGAAACCTCAAATTAGCCATGGATTCAAACCTAAGAACTCCAAATTTCTCAAAATACGCTTTCGATCAAAAAGTCTATCAAACCTCGTCCGAATGACTTGAAATTTTGCACACACGTCCCAAATGACATAACGGAACTGCTACAACTCTCGGAATTCCATTCCGACCCTCGGATCAAAATCTCATTATTGAACTGGAAACTTCAAAAATTCAACCTTCGGCATTTCAAGCCTAAATTAGCTACGGACCTCCAAAACACAATCCGAACACGCCCCTAAACCCGAAATCACCTAACGGAGCTAACGGAACAATCGGATTTCCATTCCGAGACCGTCTTCATACTGTTCCGACTACGGTCAACTTTCCAACACTTAAGCTCTCATTTAGGGACTAAGTGTCCCAAAACTCTCCGAAACTCAAAATCGAACATCCCGGCAAAACGAAATAGCAGAAATAAACTTGGGGGAAGCAGTTAATAGGGGATCGGGGCGTAAATTCAAAAAACGACCGGCCGGGTCGTTACAATAATGCCCTTGTAGGTGTAACTAGTATTTTCATGGCCACTGCCCACTTTTAACTCGCTTTCAACCTTTCATTGAAATTGAAGTTGCTTGGGTGATTTTCTTGGTCTTCTTTTCTGCAGAGCAGTGTGACATTTTGGGAGGCTGAGACCTATTTGGAAGAGAATTGAGTTTTGAGTTGTTCAATATGATTTAGAGATAGCATTTGTAGTTTAGGAAGCAGAAATGAGCTTTAATGGATGCTTATGCATGAGTTTTCTTAATGTTTCCATGCAAAGGTGGTGAAGAATAGGCAAGATTTTACGGCTCTTAATGCTTATTTAGATTCTCTTCTTTTGCTAAGAATTTTGCTTTTTTTAACCTTTTCACTTTCTACATTACCCTCCAATTTGTTACTTTTTTTTTTCTTCTGAGTTGATGAATCTAGAATATATGAAATAAATGCAATATTTTCCACCAAAAAAAAAAAAAAGGAAATGCAACATTTCCCAAGAAAGGAAAACTTTTTTCCTTTAAGATTTTTTCTTCAATTTTTATTCTTGATATAAAATTTGGTACAATTTATAACGTGAGATATACGTGCAATGTACGTGTCGAATGACCAATCTTTATATAAAATAAATCTTTTTTCCTACACATGTTGGGAAGTTTTTCTTTTCTAACTCCTTCACTTTTTACACTACTTTAAACTCGTTACTTCCTTTTTCTTCTAAGTAGATATGGAACATATATATTAAATAAAAAATAAAGTAAATTCTGACATCAATGTTCAAAAAATTTGAGTGTAAGTAATTGTCGTAATTGGCGTGTGATAAACGTGCAAAACACGTGTCAAACTAATAATCATTATAGAATACATCGTATTTATATTCCTATCTATTAAAACTAACATGTGTATCTAACAATTACAAAATGTGTAATATATAATTAACGTGAGACATACGTGCAACACACGTGTCAAGTGGCGAGCCTTTATATAAACTTTATATGTGTTCCTACCCTCTTCTAAAGCTATTCGTCTTTAGCCTTCAGCATTCATAACCTTTTGTAAGTGCAACTAGCATTCTGAGGACCACCTTTGCCTCGCATGCAACCTTTTCTAGAAGTTGCTTGAGTGATTTTGTTGTCTTCTTTTCTATAGAGCAGTATGATATTTTGGGAAAATGAAACTGACTTGGAAGAGAGTTTGAGTTTTGAGTTGTTCTATGTGGCTTAAGGTAGTATTTATAGTTGAGGAAGTAGAAAATGAGCTTTAATGGAGGAGTTTGGTTTCTTCTACGTGTGTATGTACATGGGAAGTTCACTAATACTAGTTACAAACAATCAATTTCATTTTATAATTGCAACATACACGTATGCTTCTAGTTCTTTTTTTTTTATGCAAAGGTGATGAAGAACGAACAAGGTTTTATAGACCCGAATACTTCCTTTATTTTTTTTGGGATTTTTTTCTTTTCTAAATCCTGCACTTTCTACACTAGTTTAAACCGGTTACTTCCTTATTTTCCTAAATGGATGAATCTGGAATACATTAAATAAAAAATAAAGAAAATTCTGATATCAGTGTTGAAATTTTTTAATGTAAGTATTTGTCGTAATTGGCATGTGATAAACGTGCAACGCATTTCTCCAACTAATAATTATTATAGAATATATCTTATTTATATTTCTATACATCTATCAGAACTAATATGTGTCACGATCCAAGTTTTCCTCCGTAAGATGTCGTGACGGCACCTAATTTCTAAGACTAGGTAAGCCTAGCAATTTTTGCGGAAGAAACTGAAATAACGATTAAAATCTCAACATCATATATATATATATATATATATATATATATATATATAAAACTAAAAACTGCCGCTCATGTACAAGTAATCTAAAACTCAGAGTAAGAACAACTCCCAAAATTCGGTAGCTATAAGCCACAAGCTCTAAAGGAAATACTAAATATGTCTATACATGAGAGCCTAAAGAGAATAAGGAAAAAAATATAATAAGGATAGAGGGGCACTCCGAGGTCTGCAGACGCTGGCAGATATACCTTGAAGTCTCCAAACAGCAACACAACGCTCTATTATTGAGGCTAATAAGAAGTACTTGGGTCTGCACAAAAATATGTGCAAAACTGTAGTATGAGTACACCACAACGGTACCTAGTAAGTACCAAGCCTAACCTCTGTAGAGTAGTGACGAGGTCAGGTCAGGGCCCTACTGAAATATGAGAAATAAGGCAGAAGGCGAAATGATAAAAATAAATGGCAAGTTAATGAAACAATAAGAATGTATGGAAAAGCAGCAACACGAAAAACAAAAAGACAATTACAACACGTAAGGGAACGAACATCTTACAAGTTAAGGAATAACAACAACAACAAATAATACAGCAAATAGAGGAAAACAGTAACCGCACGGCAGAAACCTTGTGCCACAACAACAATCCACACGGCAGAAACCTTGGCCATAATAACACTCCGCACGGCAGAAACCTCGTGCCACAATAACAACCCGCACGGAAGAAACCTCGTGCCAAATAACACTCAGCATGGCAGAAACCTCGTGCCAAATAACACTCTGCACAGAAGAAACCTCGTGCCAAATAACACTCCGCATGGAAGAAACCTCGTGCCAAATAACACTCCGCATGAAAAAATCCTCATGGCACAACCAAACAGTCATCTCAACAAGAATCACGAAAGTCAACACGTAGTAAAGGAAACAATGATATTATAAGCAAGAATCCTACATTTAAAGAATGAATACGGAATCAAGGAAGCAGGTAATTCAACTAAGCATGTTGTACAAAGTGCAATTAATAGATGAGACACGTAGACATGTGAAATTAGGCTAAACATGATGACTACACATGCTAGAGTAACTCAATTAAGACATAAAAAGGAAACTACTTAGCAGAGACCGGAGTTTCAACATTTAGCCCGTGTACGCACTCGTCACCTCACGTATACTACACCATATATCACAAGTTGTTACAACAGTACCAAATCCCAAGGGAATTTCCCCCACACAAGGTTAGACAAGTCACTTATCTCAAACCTCGCTCAATCAATGAATAAGAATGCCTTTCCCTCGACTTTCAATATCCGAACGACCCAAATCTACCCAAAAGCAATTACGCACTATAAATATAACTATAAGAAACTAATCTAAATAATAAAATTATGACTTTAGCAAGGAATTAGAAAATTGCCCCAAAAAGTCGACCAGGGCCCACGTCACGGAATCAAATAAAAGTCACAAAATCCGAACACCCGTTCAACCACGAGTCCACTGATACCAAAATTACTCAAATCCGATACCAAATCCTCGATCAAAACCTCAAAATTCGATGTAAGAATTTTACACCTTTCTCCCCCAATTTCTCAACCTAAATTCTTAATTAGATGAAGAAATTAATGATAGATTAGTGGAATATAATAAAAAAGGAGTCAAGAATCCTTAACCCAAATGTTTTCTCTGAAAATTCCCCAAAATTCCCCCTCAATCAGAGCTCTGAAAGTCCCAAAAATAAAAATGAGAGAAAACCCTCAATGTTGAAAGTTAATCTGCTACCCAGGTGTTTACACTACGTGAACGCGTAGGCCAAAATTCCATCACCTTAAAAACACTTCTACGCGAACACGGAAGACTAGTCGCGGACGCGGAGATAAACTTCTCCAACCTACGCAATTGCGTGCACCAGTTCGCGACAGTAAAGAGCAATTCATCCACCTCCCAGGCCTCCCCTTTCTTCAACGCGAACGCGACACCACATACGCGTTCGCGGTTCACAGGCTTACCAAACTACGTGATTGCATAAGCTTACTCGCGATTGCATATCACAAAAACCACACCTTCCAGTCTCAAAACTTCACGATCGGCCTACCCTTCGCAATCACATAAGAGAAAACAAGAACTGGACACCAGCAATCTTCAGCAACCATCTAAGTCAAATTTTCAATCCGTTAACTATCCGAAATCCACCTGAGGCCTCGAGAAACCTACCAACAAGTCCTAAAACATTATACAAATTTATTTGAGCCTTCAAATCATATCAAACAACGGTAAAACCACGGATCGCACCCCCAATTAAAGCTTAATAAACTTATAAACTTCTAACTTCCATATTCAATGCTGAAACCTATCAAATCACGTCCGATTGACCCCAAATTTTGCACACAAGTAAAATTTGATATTTTGGACCTACTCCAACTTCCAGAATCAAAATCCAACCCCGATATCAAAAAGTCCACTCCTGATCAAACTTCCCAAAATTCCACCAATTTCCAACTTTCGCCAATTAACGCTGAATTGACCTACGAACCTCCAAATCAACCCCCGGACACACTCCAAAGACCAAAATCACCATACGGAGCTATTAGAACTGACGAAACCTCATTCTGGAGTTGTTTTCACACAAAGTCAAACTTCGGTTAACTCTTACGACTTAAACTTCAAATTTAGGGAGTATGTCTCTCATTTCACTCCGAAACTCTCCTGAACCTGACACCAAGCACCCTGGCAAGTCAAGTAATCATAAAATGAAACTGAGAAAGCAATAAATAGGGGATCGGGGCTCATACTCTCAAAACGACCGGCCAATTCGTTATAACATGTGTATCTAACAATTACAAAATGTATAACATATCATTAACGTGAGACATATGTGCAACACACTTGTCCAATGACTAGCCTTTATATAAAATATATCTTTTTTCCTACCCTCTTCCAAAGCTATTCGTCTTTGGCCTTCAGCATTCATAACACTCTTGTAGGTGCAACTACCTTTTCAGGGCTACCTTTGCCTTGCATGCAACCATTTCTAGAAGTTGCTTGAATGATTTTCTTGGTCTTCTATTCTGTAAAGCAAGTATGATATTTTTGGGAAATGAAACTGATTGGGAAGAGAGTTTGAGTGTTGAGTGATTTTATATAATTTAGGGTAGTATTTATAGTTTAGGAAGCAAACGATGAGCTTTAACGGATGAATTTGGTTTCTCTTACGTTTGCATGGAAAGTTCTCTAATATTTGTTACAGACAATTATTTTCATGTTTCTAGTTGCAATAAACATGTATGCTTATGCATGCGTTTTTCTTTTATTTCTGTGCAAAGGTGGTTAAGAATGAACAGGGTTTAACAGCTCAGAATACTTCTCTCAATTTTATTGGAGAGATTTTCTTTTCTAACTCCTCCATTTCCTAGACTAACCTTCAAGATCGTTACTTTATTTTCTTCTAAGTGCATGATTATGGAATATATTAAATAAGAAAATGAGGTAAATTCTAGTGACAGTGCTGGAAAAAGTTAAATTTAAATATGTGTGGTAATTGTCGTGAAATAAACGTGTAATGCACGTGCCCAGCTAATAATTTTTATAAAATATATCTTACTAATATTTCTATCTATCATAAACCAACATGTGTATTTTACAATTACTCGTATATCATATCGAAGTTACCAAAAATGAATAACAAAAATGCATAGAAAACGGATCATTAATTGTTAATAAGATAACAAATCTCCCTCATCATAATATGTAAGAATACTTTTTATGCTCATTTGCAAGTTGTAATGAATAACACCTCTAAACTTATAATAACACACAAAATAACATTTATTGTAAATTGCATCGAAATCAAAATCAGCGAGGAACATGTGGAGAGCTAAAGAGAAAAGGAAAAAATGACAATTTTTTTTATTTTTTTTATTTTGAGAGAATTACTATCAATGGCCTCTTTGTCGAATCTAATCTTCATTATTTTTCATGTATGTTTTCCTCCTTTTTAAATGTTTGTATTACATTTTGTATTTAACTTTCTTTTAATGAGGACAAATGGGTTTCATTTACCCTTTATCT
>NW_017670873.1:91950-202481 GCF_001879085.1 Nicotiana attenuata
AATAGAAAAATTCAACTGCATATAAAGATGATCAATATTAGTAATTTACTCGGAGAAATCAACACCGCCAGTCATTTAACAAAATAGGTAAAATATGCAATACTTCCCAAAAAAGGAAAGTTTATTTCTTTTTTTACATAATTATCACTGAAACATACTTATCTTTAGCCTAGTTTAACAACAAACAATGCAATTTTACTTTAATAGTTAAAAATTAAAGTAAGAATGTAGTGTTCATAAAAAATATGTGTATTTTTCTTTTTACCATGCAAAAGGTAGAATGGACAGAGTTTTACAACTCAAATACTTCTTTAAGTTTTCTTCTTTTTTGGGAATTTTTCATTTTCTATACTACCCTCCAATTCATTTTTGTTTTCTGAGTAGATGAATCTAGAATATATTTTACAAAAGAACGTACATGCAATATTTTCCACAAAAAGAAAAAGAAAAATAATATTTTCCACGAAAAAAAGAGGAAGTTTTATTCCTATAAGATTTTTTTCTTCAATTTTTATTCTTGACAAAAGATTATAATAATTGGCGTGAGATATGGTGCAACATACATGTTGAGTGACTAGCCTTTATATAAGATAAATCTTCTTTCCTATCCTATAGGTAGCTACTTCTTTAGCCTCAATATTCATCATGATGATAATAGCCAATGTGGCATATAAGGCATACATGAATTATTATATTGATTTTAGGGAAAATGCATAAGTATCACTGACCTATAATCGGATTTCCAGATACATATTTTATCTTTGCGGGAGTCCTATTACCCCCCGAACTATTTTTATATGGAATTAGTATCACCCTGAAATGGAGCTACCATATCTGTGTTTGGTGGTGAAATACACGCGGCCGACACATGTATTTCCAACTAAAATCGTTTTATTCTTGTTTTTTTCCATCTACTTTCTTTCCCAACTCACTTTTTTTTTATTTTTTTTTAATTTTTTTTCCTTTTCACACAACCCACCTTCTCCCATCCCCCAACCCACAATGAAGTAGCGAAATTTTTTTGGTTGAAGAAGCTTATAGGAAAACAGTGAGTTCCTAAAAAACTTTCTAGCAATCACCAATCAACAATCAAATTCTTATTCCATGATCTCTCTTTTATGTAAATTTGATTAATTAAAAAAATAGGATTCCCTCCACCCACGTCACTACCTAAAGCCGTGAAAGGCCGAAGGCCCCAAGCGGGAAACGATGAGCATGGCGAGAATACTTTTTGCAAATAATAATCAAAAACCTTTTTCTTGTTCAGTCTTTTCTGGGATTCTACCGGGTTTAATCGAAAATTGATATTGGGACAAGATTTTTTCATTTATTTCCCTGAGAAGCAATTGCAACTGAAAGTTTAAAAGTGGTGAGTGAAGAGATTAGAAATAGCAATAATTCTCTATTAAGTGTAGTGAAATATGGAGAGGAAAGAATAAAATCTTCAGCTCGATCTCGCCGGAAAATATTGAGAATGCCGGAGCTAATTTTCGGTCAATCTATAAGTAACAAAACTAGAGGAAAGAAAAGGAAAAGAAAAAAAAAAACCAGAGAAAAGAAAAAATAGAAAATAGTACTCCTATATTTTATAAAAATATTTAAAAACAAAATTTCAGCATTCTCTCTCTTTCTCACACTCCCAATGAGAGTGGCATACACTCTCTTCTGCTACATCAGCATTAAGGGTATAGTTATTTTATTTAAAAATAGTTTAGGGGGATAATATGATCCACGTAAAGATAAAATGTGTAGTTGAAAATACGGTTATAGGTCAGAGGGGTACTTATGTATTTTTCCTTGATTTTATTATAACTTTTTTTTTAATTTTGTTGATAAAGTTTATTTGAACTGTCAATTAGAAATATATAAAAGAACTAGTGTAACGACCTCACCGGTCGTTTTGAGCTTTAAGGTTCCATTCAGCAGTTCGAGGTCTTGAGTGACTTCATTATTGCGTATTACGACTTGCGTGCATGCTCGGATTTGATTTTCGAACAATTCAGAATGAATTTGGATGAGTGGTTCTCACTTTAGAAGCTAAAGTTGAAAATATTGACGGAGGTTTGACTTTTGTGGAAACGATCCCAGAACAGTATTTTGATGGCTCTGATAGGTTCGTATCATGATTTTAAATGTCCGAAATCGATTTCGAAGGTCCGTAGGTTGATTTGGGTTGTTTTGCCGAAAGATGATAATTTAAACGCTTATAATTTTGATAAGTTTTACTGCATGTTGACTTCATAGCTACCGTGTTTGGATTTCTATTTCGAGACTTAGAATAAGTCCGTTTTGTCATTTGAAACTCATCCGTAGAGTTTGGCTTCATTCCGAGTTGATTTGATAGGAATCGAAAGCACGGTTGTGTTTTTAGCCTAACCGCAGAGAAGTAGTGACGACGGGTCAACATCGAAACTTACTAGTGGTCCAATAAGACAGATACAATAAGAAGTAAACAAATATGGGGTAGAGCAGATAAACGGTATGAACAAATATAAATACGAGGTACAATGCTCCTATGAACGGTAAACTCATGCTCTCACTAAGCAGTTACCTCCTCAACCGGAGTATATATAAAATGGACCTCACCAGATAGGTCATCACAACTCAAATCAGGAAAAAAACACACGGATGTACTGGTTTCTGGACAGATATTATGTACGACGCTGCCGAGGCGAACGGCCCGATACACAAGAGTGTTTATAGATATGCTACGGCGAACGGACTGATCCCGTCATACTGTGTGCACTGCCGAGGGTCGAATGGAACGAATTATAGATGCATCTATTATACTGCTGAGGCGAACGACCCGCTCCCATAAGAGTATGGTACATAATCCTGCCGAGATGAACGGCCCGATCCCATTAGAATAAGAAGCTTTAACGGGTCCTTGACCCCACTCACGAATAAACATGTGAGTTATGAATTTTATGGAAAACCTTTCGTTGAAAATGCATAGAGCGGGAGAAATCCGTAAGAGGAGCACAATTATTCCGCAGCTAATCATGAAGCTTGTCAAATCACTACAATAGCAAGTCTATCACTCTACGCAAGTCTAGTCTCAAGTCGTAACGTAAAATAATGGAATTTAATAGGCAAGGAACGACTCAAATAGAACAATTATAGCATGGTGTGAACCTAAGTCTACCCGGACATAACATGAATCTGGTTATGTACGGACTTTCGTCACCTCGTGCATACGTAGCCCCCGCAACAGGTATCACATATCAAATACATCACATAGGGGTAGTTTCCCCCTCGGAGGGTTAGAAGGAGACTTACCTCGCTCCGAAGTTCCATAATCGGCTCCAACACCACTCTAACACCTCAAACCGATGCCCGTCGCTCCAAAACTAGTCAAACAATGTGCAAACCAATAAAAATATATTTTAATACTCATACTAAATCAATTCATAACAATTCCAAACTCCGCTCGAAAAGTCAATAAAATCACCTTGGCCCACGTGCCCGGATTCTAAAAAATTTTGAATGCCCTACGAGATCGCATCTGAAGACTCGCGATCGTGAAGCATGACCAGCCCATAAATCGCGAACGCGGGGCAACTCTGCATTTGCGAAGACCAATTCCATCAGTCCCTGCTTCACCACTACGCGCGTGACTCCTTTCACGAACGCGGTTGTCCAGCCTAGGACACTATGCGATTGCACTCCTTAGCCCGCAAACGCCAAGAAAAATTCACCATCTGCTTCCATTTACCTTCTATGATAGCGTCTCCATTTTCGCGATCAAGAAGCATGCAAAGGACACCAGAAACCAGTAGTTGCAAATCACCCAAACTTGGCCCGAAACCACCCGGAATCATACCCGAGGCCCCCGGGACCTCGTCAAATCACACCAAAAAGTCCCAATACCTTATACAAACTTATCCAAAGGCTCGAAACACCACAAATAACATCAAAATCATGAATCGACAATCAAAATCTTTCTTTCAACTTTCAAACTTCCTAACTTCGATGAACGCATTGGAATCATATCAAAACGTTCTGAAATGATGCCAAACTTTACTCACAGGTCACAAATCACAATACGAACCAAGGCTTGGAACCCCAAAAATACATTGACAACACCAGAGTCCACCTCAAACCAAACTTAGAAAATTCTAAAACCTTCAAAATGCCAACTTCCCACAATAAGAGCAGAAATGCTCCGGGCGACCTGATATTCAACCCGAACATACGCCCAAGTCCGAAATGATCATACGAACCTATTGGAACCTTCAAATCCGAATTCTAAGGTCGTTTACTTAAAAGTCAAACCTTGGTCAATTCTTCTAACTTAAATCTTCTGAAATTATAATTTTCCATCTGAATCAACTCTGAACTTCCCGAAATTCAATTCCGACCACGCACAAGTCTTAATACCTGAAGTGAAGCTACTCAAGGCCTCAAATTGCCAAACGACGTGCTAGGTCTCAAAACGACCGGTCGAGTCGTTACATTCACCCCCACTTAAACATACGTTCGTCCTCGAATGTGCCAAGAACTACTTCGGAGTAGTCCAAAATCACTATTTAACACCTTGTGCACCTACCCTTGCCACCACAACCCATGTGAGCACATTATCTCGGGCCAAATTGAAGATCCTCCCTATAACCTTAGCTAACAAGCTTTAGAACCAAATTCCAACATCAGGAATTTTCCACGAGACCCGATTCTAACATACGAACACCGCGTCAATCCCTGCACACTGTACCAAAACCTGGTCATGCACCTATGCTGAAATCGCACACCGCACCATTTAAGTCGTTTGCCCATAATAACATCCCTCGGCCACAATAGCTGCGTTTTAGCGAATCTGATGCCCGTAATACACCCCATCACACATATAACCCTGTTCCAACTCTCATAATGTTTCCACGACGAAAGAGACGTGTAAAAACTCATAATCACCTGCCAAATCAATAAATATGGAGTCTCTCCACCTGACAGGGATCACTACCTCATTTTGAACTGAATAATGATATTTTCTCTTTAATATACCCCACATAAATCTGATCGCACTGATTTAAGGTCCTATAACCTTGTCTCACCCAGTATAAGTTGCTCGACAATAAGCCACCTCAAACACTGACCAAAATCTCATATGACGCCATCAATGCGCCAACAAGCTAGAACTTGAATATGACACATAAGGAAGAACAAACTCTTGAAAAAGAACTACTCAGCCCGCGTAACGAATAAAACGATCGAACAGACGCTATGAACCCTTCTCAAAGAACGAGAAACAAAATACAGAAGAATGGATATAGGGAACCGTACTCATTATCTCACTATTGCGGCATGCAACCCGATCCATACATGATACCATTGCGACGTGCACCCTGAACCAAACAACATACCCGTGGCGGCATGCCACCCGATCCACACATAGCAATAAATAAGGAAATACCCATCAAGCCAAAATTCTTATACATACGAAATACCGAATATTGACCACAAGTACGCTAAGTGCATATACAGCCCTGGGGAGACGGATAGCGCCATATGCTACGAAACCCAAGCACAACTAAGGTGAGATAAAGGACATGCATCTCGAGAGCCATCCTGCTCATATAACACCACAAGCTACACGGGACCTCAACACATGTGCGAATAATCAAGCTGTCTCACAACTCACATGGCACAATAGAGTATTACACGGAATAGCTGACGATGGGAATAACATCCAATGCCCAACGACTCCTTGGTAAGCAATGCTATGATGAATGAACACATCCGACCTGACGTAGAGCACGCGTTCATACTAGATCCACCAACGGACCTCAAATAGATTCTGATCGCACCATACTGGGCCATTAACCTTTCAAGGATCCACAATGGCCCTATTCATGACATATACGAGCAGCCATCCAATCCCGAACAAACTTCCACAATTCACAACCAACCGAATAGAGCATCGTTCAAGCATAAACTCTCACATTAGAGACAGTACCAGAAGCTCCATACTTGGTTTCAATCCTTAACAATAAACTGACTAACATGTCACACTTATAGCATTTTCCCGTGGGTTATACTCCCACGACCTTCCACACCAGGTAGCAAAGTCTACACATCCACACCTCCAACCGTACAAATTTTGTAATGAAAATCAAGAATCCGCAAATTGATACACAATGCCTCTTCCACAGAACCCCATTCTCAGGTGACACTAAAGAAAATGCCAGCTTACACTGAACATCTGAATTCTTTCCTGCTCATCCGAGCTCGTGACATTCTTGTCAACACCGAACCGCAACCTTGATCCTTAACTTCAAATTCCCATGCCGCTCACTGCACCTATCGTGCCGCTAAACGAGGGTATAAGAATTCATCATAACCCCAATAAACACTTCACTAGCTAGAACCTTTCGCTTAGCTCATTTCAGAAGAACCATTGCAACATGCAACTGAATTCCCAATAGCAAAAAATGCAAACCTCAACTCATGATCTAAACCACCGTAACTCTTCCGGAATCCATTTACACAACAAGGAAATTTGACTCAAATACCTCCAAATCAATCAATTTATGGCGGCTGTCAAGATCGCACGCACAACCACAACCACATGTATAACTTCACACGCAAAGGAACTGATCATTGTTACAATCATGCTGATTCAACCATTACTAACCGAACCAACTTCTTCCAATTTACTCTTGACTTGCCTTAGAAATAATAATAGCTTCACTCAAAAATATAACGAACTCAATCCGCACTCATCCCGAGTGACCCGAATCACGAGACCACATCGCCTCAATACCCGTGAACCATCTCATACCCTCCTCAAGTGCACAATACCATCTCCAACTGGTACGCCCATTCTGCAAGACCTTTCATGAATCCGAAGCTATTTCTCCCTTTCCTCTAATACTGCATCGCAGACTCAATGATAACATAGAACACTCTAAGTCCCTTTCATAATCCACTGCAAAATCTCGATCCTTAACAACATAACGGACCCAAAATCCTTAGGCACTGCACTTTAATTCTTGAACCCACCAGGACCATTGTTGGGAGTCACCCACTCTAACCTGGTCCCGAATATAACCAAACTCCAACGCTCTGTTAGCACATGAACACTCCCAAAGAAGCACCAGCTGAATTCCTTTCCTTGTACATCACATCCATAAGAAGCATAAACTTTGAGTCTTCCCAAAACCTATACATGGACCGATAAGAAGAAATATATCACACATTTATAAAGTTCTTTGCTCGAATTACCCCTGATGGTTTCCTTTCTTAGTCAAAATTGATCCACCAATGCACAGATAATCAGAAATCGCACCAATTGACAACCACGCGATCCAATCGTAGACGGTGGGCTCCCCCACTTAGCTTTAAGCTACCATCACATAATGTAGAACCCAAAAGGATTCCTCCTTCTCTATTTATATAATCTGGCACCATTAACTTGCCAAACCTCTCGAAATCTCTTGTTAGACTCTTCATGAACATCCCGAATTATCAGCCACAATCGCGTACTCAACCTCAAGCAGGTAGTAAGTAGAATTCTTCGTGCAAAGTTCATCAACATCACGCAACCGCCAACTTATTCACATGAGATAACCCACCTATGGAAATTCCATACCGACATCTTGCAACGACGCTGCATTGGGTACAACTACCACAAATTTAGTAAACCCTCCTGAGCCTATGCTCGTCCACCAGTTGTACAAGTCTGTTCACTTCCCATTGACATCAACTGGAAATCTGACAATATATTCCAAACTCGAAGTTACGTTGCATCCAAAAATGATAATCAAGTCTTCACACCCCTCTTCATTTCAAGCAAACTATTCTTTGCCATATTCAATCTCCCTCGGTACAGTAGCCACCATCCCAAATAAATTCGTCGACCAAATCACCTTTTATCACGATTACCACATCACCCTAAGCTTTCTCAAGGCACGTGGCTATCCTATCACAGAATCTACACGCTAGTCTGCCACTCCCACTTCGGTTAACCCATCTCCTTATACAACTTCTCAACCTCTGTTGTGCATACTTGACCTGGTAGCAATTCAATCACTACGAGACACCTCCCACCATGTCCTTACTTGTCCTTCACTACCCCAATACCGCCTCAAATAAAAATCCATCTTTGTAGCACCCGAACTAATAAATTGCTACCAACTCTAAGACTCCTCACAGATTATATTTCTCGAGCCATCAATATTAGAAACACCAATTCGATTCTGAAACCGCTACACACCGCTATCTCTGACAACCGCTTCTCAGGCACCATTTCACAACACCCTGCCCCGAAGGCAAATCAAAGAAGATCATAACACCGGTGAATCTTAATACGTTCGAAAATGGACGACAACACCACAACATAAATGAAAATTCCTCCATGCTCGAAAATATCAAGTCTCGTTACTCCATCAACCAAAGCCTGAATATCTATAGTCCGATTTCCTTTCCTCTGTTGGAATTAAATGTCGAACCTCTAAACCATACACTGAGAATTCCTCCTTTCGAGTCACTAACAGCCTTGACACATAAACAAGCACCCTACCATTACACCAACACCGTGCGATAACAACGCATGAACATTATAGCAATCTGTGGATATCCTCAAAACCATAGGAAATACAGATGCTGAGCTGAAATGATAAAACATCCTTCTACAAGTACCCGAATACGTAGGGAAAATCATCTTGCACCATGTCTGCAGTACCATCACAACTTTTTGACGCATATAGATAGCAGGCACTCCACATCGTATAAGAATGAATAGAAATAAAACGAAGGCATAAGCCTCAGCGGAATCAAATCGCACGACGAGGAATCAAGAAGGGAAGTGCTCCTAACAGACCTGTAGCCTCTCGAAGATAAGTTCAAATGTCTGATAAGTTGGGATTTTGACTACTTATTAGCGCCTTTTTACTTTCATTTTAGTCCAAAAGTGCTTAATTATATTTCCGAAAATTGATGAAATGTGCTTAAATGCAGGAGTATTGGAAAATGAGCCACAAAGATGAAATCCAACTCAAAAAGGAGTAAAGTGAACTCAAGAACAAAAAGCAAGCAAAAGGCTAATGTGCGGACTGCAGAATTCCTTTTGCGGCCACTAAATGTAAAAGAAATCCAGTAGTGCCCAAGAGCAATGTGCGGCCGTTGTCGCGCCCCCTTTTTCTCGCGAAATTGGGTTTCGACATTTCTGGGACAACTCCTTTCCTTTTGGGATGGGGTAAGGGATTTGAAGAGTCGCCACCTAACGGATTAAGGTGCGTTAGGGCACCTAGAGCAATTAACTCATGAAACTAGTTTACATCACCAGAGATAGGTTAAGGGCACGAAATTACCTTGAGAGGAAGGTGTAAGGCACCCCTTGAGGTCCACAACGGTGGGTCCCGGCCGAACCTAAATTAAGCGAATTAGTCTTAAAAGGGGAGAAAAACAAATTAGACAGATACAATATTCAACTTATTTTTACATAGGAGTATAGGGGGTAGTCCTAAGTTTTTTAGCCTATAGAATCATTCCAGGCAATGCTTTGCAACTCCCTCAAGTCGGGGTTCTACTCATAGCATTAGCGCATGGGCTATCATTTCCTTTACTACCCAATTACTATCTTTCAGTTGTTACCTAAGAGTTCTAATTGATTCTAACTCGTGCCTTATGCGTGCACTACCCGTCCCTTACTTATGGTCTTGGAGGTATTTAGGACCTCTATGTAGGGTGGTTCTAGACTGACCTATGTTGCTTAAAATGAGAAAATCTAGGTGACAAACGAAATTCAAATAGGACTATCATGTAAGGAGCAAATAAGGGCTCATATTAACCTCCACAAGTAGACAACAAATGCACACAGTTAAATCAGCAGATTTCGTTAATTTAGGATCCTATAGGCAGGATGTTTAGATGAGCAGAAACAGAATGCAAGACAGCATTTTATTAAGGCGGGCATCGGGACCTATCAATTTGCCTACTGATTTTTATTAAGCCTTAAATCTGGGCACTTTCAGGCAGTAAGATATCACAGTTTTAGACCCCTGAATCATTAATAACCCTACAGATTTGCCTAAGTGAATAACAGAATCCTATAGGCATGGTATCTACAACTGTTAATTATAGACCTATAACATGGTTTCTAAGCGAATTACTGATCTGAACTCGTAAAGACAGGTTTTATCTCTTTAGATCCTATAGGCATGCTTTCTAAGTTGGAGAATTAATTTAACTCCTATAAACATGATTTCTGAGTGTTGACTTGATTTAAACTCCTATAAACATGGTTTCTAGGTTCACAAACTAATTTCATCTTGTAGGCATGACATCTATTAGTTTAAATCCTATAGACATGATTTCTAGGTTTTGAAACTGATTCCTTTATTCCTATAGGCATGGTATCTAAGTTGAAGCTGATTTTTATTTCCTATAGGCATGAAATCAATTAATCACATGTGGGCAGAATTTTAAGCACATTGCCAGGAGAGTTTGTTAATTCACACAAATTGAATCCTATATACATGATCACTAATGCACGTTGGGATTAAAAATATATGCGGATCCTATGAACATGGATTTCTAATGCAGAATTAGCAAAAGACCTATAGGCAATGTCTCTAGTATGCCAAAATGTGAAAATGCAGAGTCACAAACATGTCAGAAAACCTCATATAGGCAGGACCTCTACAAGTATGGCATTCACATAATACAATGAACCTATAGGCATGATTTCTACCCGAGTTTAACAAAGATATAAGGAACCCCCCAGCTTTTACTAATAAGCCCCAAATTTGTTTATTACAGAGATTATTACAATCCAGAATGAATAAATTACATAACAATATCTATTACACTATAGGGAGCCTTATCAGGCCCAATATAAACCTGGGAACCAGGCCTTCAAACACAACAACTCTGAAACAATAGCAGTGATCCATTCACAATACCTTAAACCAGGCTTCCAGTGTGTCAAAGTTCCCAAAGAGCCTCAAGGACCGCGGGCAATGCTCACACTAGAACCACACATTCAACACAGAATTAATAGAAGATTGGAAAACCAGCCCCAATGAGTCAGAGTTCAAAGGAGTCTCAGGGACCCTAGGCAGTGCTCACACTAGGGGCGGTAGGAACCTAAATAAATAAGAGTAGAAGTTTGAAAACCAGTACATAGAGGGTAAGGGGGAAGGTTTTAAAATAGCTTAATTTTCAGAAGCAAATAGATTCAATATTGTTTATCGTGAAAATGGTAATAACAATTAAATTTGTTGATGGGACTCTAAAAGTACGTGATATATTTTTATGCTAGTTGTTTAAGCGGATGATGCTATCTGTACGAAGTTAGGAGACGAAATGTGAGCTAAAATAGAGTTAGAATCATACCGGTGAGCTAGCCAATCGGGGCCTCGGGCTGATCGATACGGGGCCTCGAGGTTGATTCTAGGGCTCGGGCTCGAGCTATTAAGGATAATTGGGGAGGGGCTAACAGTTATAAAACAATCAGCGAAGGCTCTTTATAGCCAATGATAAGTAATAAATGAAGAACAAGTATGAATACAATAAATGAGAGCAATAATATCAAGAGAATATGTTAGAGAGAGAAAGGAGAATGTTCTTCTATATTTCGTATGGAGTAATTGGAGCAACAGACCTTGCAAAGTGTCAAAGACCACCCTTTATATAAGAAGAGAATCCCAACATAGTACAAAATACATTAATGACAAAGGAGTAGGGATGGGACAGCTAGCTAACGCCATGATGTAGTCTCAGACTAACTACTTCAGAATAGCCTGACAGACTTTATTAGCCCTGGCTACACTCCTTGGGAATTCCCCTCTTCCCCAGTATAGCCATTGGTCTGCACTGCCCCGAGGTCAAAACCCGACAGCCCTCGAAGGTGAGCTTCGACCTCGGTCTCGAGCCTCGAGAAGCACGTTCGCGCGGCACCCTAATGACGGGGGAAATGGACCTCCCGGTTTCACCGTATACAGATAGTATCCACGTTTCTTAGAGTGAAAGTGATAAGAAACGACTTTGAATTTCTTCCTCCTCCGATACTCTTGTAGCGGCATCAGTCACAAGGTGCCAGGATACGATGCCCATGCAGCCCCTGAAGATCTCCGCATTGACTATGGCAGTTGGCTTCCTCTTGGCCTTCTTCAATGCGCACGCGGGGCTTCTATAAATACTACCCTCCTTTTTTTTCTATAACTCATTGTATTCCCAAATCCCAAAAAAGGTTCGTTCTTCCTTTTCTTTCGTTTTTTCTTAGGAACACGACTCTCCTTCTTCCTCCGGAAATTTCTAGAAATGGCGAAAACTTCCGCTTCCGCCTCTCAGGAGACTGCGGTCTCACCCTCTTCACTTTTATCTCAAGGTGAAGCGGCCATACCTCCTCGTACGGAGGAATATATCCCAAGATCTTTTGCGATGGCTTCTGATTTCAAGGTCGAGATGCCTTCTTCGAAGCCCGAGCGTCGTGAGCCCGTGACTCGGTATATTAGCTCGGTAACAGATGTCAGAAAAGTGAGGGCTGACTGTTGCTGGGGGGATGCCGTGCTTGTGGAGATCCCTACTTGGGAAGAAGATATTACAACATACAAAGCCGGCTTTCTAAGCTTGTATACTTATCCGTTTACTTTAGGTCCGGTGGGCCATCCTTTCCCCCGATCAACCCCGTGATTCTTGACTTCTGCCAGCGGTATCAGTTAACCCTCGGCCAAATTCATCCTTCGTTTTGGCGCGTTGTTTATATGATCAGGTACTACGCGAGCATGATCGAGGAGATGCCCTTCACCCTCGATCATCTGATCAAGATGTACATCCCTCGTCTCTTTTGCGGGGGCCTAATCAAGCTCCGTTGTCGAGCCCCAAGGTCTCTCTTTGCCTGTACCGAAGAGCTCAAGAACGTGGGATGGATAAGCTAATTTGTCCGAGTGAGAACTTCTAACCTGATCCCGGCGAAAAAGATACCGTTCCCTGAGAGGTGGAATGCGGAGCGTAAGCAGACACGTTATCTATCCTTCCTTTGCTTTTCTTTGACCATATTTTTCCAAGCACTTAACTTTTCTTGCCACTTCAGCCACAACAATTTACCCTAGCGCGGTTCCGGATCTCCAAAGCTGGGTCGGTCGTCTGTATTCGATTTTCCCATATGCTGAGCAAGTGTGGCGTGATTTATCCCAAGCCCGGTGGGAAGCCAAGGATCATGGTGAGCTTCTTCCCCTGCTGTAGTCGCATTTTTCGATCTAAACCGCTATTAGCAGCTTTCTCGTTCCTTGTTTTTACCTCTTGCATCTGTGTAAGTCTGGGGGAAGTCCCTTTGATGAAGAGAGCATTGCCTGAAGAGGAGGATGCTCTAGTGCCCGGCAAAAGGAAGAAAAGACAAAGGGATCCCTCGGATGGGCCGTCAGAATTCAAAAAGGTTAAGGTGGAAGAATCTAAGGCCGACCCGGCAGCTCTGATTCCTGAAATGGCGAGAAATCCCCTAGTTGAAGGTGAGGGGGAAAGTAGCTTCTCGGCAGCCCCCGAGGGGTGTATAAGCCTGGCCGGCCCTTGGTCCGTAGGGATGGTGGCTTCTGAGCCGGAGCTCGACGTTGTTGTGGTCCAGCTTTGTAGCGGGGAGGTAACAGATGGAGTATTGGGTACTACCCCCGACCTGGCTAGTGGCCAGGGTTCCCCTCGGGCTGAGATGCCTTTGATAGGCAGTTCGGAGGGGCCCAGATCAGGGGCCCTGAGTGGACAAGGGATGGCCCCAATTGATCCTGCTGGTGCTGTGGTCGTGATTGATTCTCTTCAGGGAACCATCTCCTAAGGGAGTGCGAGATACCTCTCCTGGAGAGCCCTCTGACGTAGGAATATTCGTCAAAGGCAGGGGTGTGCTTGAGAGACTCCCAACCGTTCTCAAGGGAATTCTTGAGGCCGATGCTTCACTCGTCTTCAGTGAGATGAGCAGGCTTTGCGAGCGGGTAATTTTCACTAATCTTTTCCACCGCTCTGGACTGCTCTGATATTTGTCTTTCTAACTTATCCCTTTTCGTGAATTCAGGCCAAGGCGCTTTATAGCCAGACTCTCTCCCGGTATCAGGATGAGGTGACTCGTCATGAGCGCGAGAAGGCCTCCCTTACTGAACAGGTTACTCAGTCCCCGTTTGCTATTATCTGAATTTTGTTTGATCCCAGTGCTTTTGACATCTTGTATTTGATTCGTGCAGTTTGAGAAGGAAGGTGCCTTGCTTAGGGAGGAGCTCCGGGCCAGAGATTCCAAAGTTTCCGAACTTAAACGGCGTGTGAGGGAGATAACTTCTGAGAGGGACGCCCTCCAGGAGAAGATGACTTTAGTCGGGCAGCTTAATGACGCGGGGGAAGACAGTGACAAGTAAAGAGGTCTCCATTCTGAGTTGGTAGCTGCATTATCTGAGATCAGAGCTAAAGTTGAGGCGCTTGTATCCTTGCATGGAGAGGATGCTATTGCGGCAAGTGCTCGCATTGAGAGGGCACCTAAGGAGGTTGGGATCTTGAAAGCAGGCTTTTGGAGGCGTGCCAGGCGGTGAATAAAGTGAGGGTGGAGTCCCGGAAAGGTAAGGCGTCGCCGAGAAGGGGCCGCTGCAGGACCCGTAGTTATTGGGATGCGACCCTTTGGTGGAGCCATCGAGAATGCAGGCTCGATGAAGGATTAGGATTCTGTTTGTTTCCCTCTTTGCATATAACACTTTCATAGTATTCTGTAAATGGAGAATGCGCTTTTTCACAAGTGTATAAAAGAAAAACCCGTGGCTTCACTTCTTTTGTATCCCCTCTTATCTCGAATCAGGCGAACTGGTCTCTGAGTTGGTAGGAATCCTTAGATCTGTGATATAGTCCTGAGGCTCATTAGGCTGGACTGGGGGCTCTTACGCGCTCGGTCGATGCGACCTTTAGTATAAGTTGGCATTTGAGCTCTTATGCTTTTGCTCAACTGTTTTGGGTTTAGTCCCTGAGTCGGATTCCGACTCGAGCCCATTCGACCCTCAAGCTTTTGTGTTTGCGTGGGCTGGCGACAATGGCTCTTACGCCTTCGATCGAAGCAATCTTTTATGTGTGTGGCCCTGAGGCTCATTAGGCTGGCGACAATGGCTCTTACACTTTGCCCTGAGGCATATGTAGTTAAATATTTTGGGTTCAGTCTCCGAGTCGGGTTCCGACTCGAGCTCAATTGACCCTCAAGTTTTCATGTTTGTGTAAGCTGGCGACAATGGCTCTTACGCTTTGGGCCGATGCGGCCTTTTAATGTAAGCTGGCGACAATGGCTCTTACGCTTTGGGTCGAAGCGTTCTTTCATTGGCTTTATTTTACTCTCGTTAAGGACTTTTGAAGTAATTCTTGCCTGACCCGTCGTCGGTTCAGGAAGAACCTCGATTTCGAGTCATTTTGTGGCGATGTTCGAGCACCTCAAAAGGTTTGGCTCGGAGGCTGAGTAGCTCGAAGCCTGTGATTTGGAGCTGACATGGTCGAAGCTCTTTTTCCGAGGGTAGCCTTTTTAACCGGTTCTTTTCGAAGTAGATTCGAAGTAATGGCCTGTGATTTTGTAGCGACGGTCGGGCATCCCCGAGTCGCGTTAGTTCGGCCGGTACAGCCGTATGACCGTAGTCATTTGTGCTTGGTCGTAGCCATTTTGGTCAAGAGTGAAGTAGTTTAGGTGTCTATATCGAGGGTATTCCTTTTTAGGGGTCTTACAAGTTCGATATATAGCCTAAACTTCGGGATCGAGTTTATGCTTGTAGTAAGGTCTTACAAATTTTTCATGCCTTTGAGGTCTTACAGTTTTGGATACTTGGTACAAGTATTATTCATTCCTTGCTTGAGGTCTTACAGTTTTGCTGGTGCCTTCTGTAGGTCTTACGAGACCGAGCCTACCCGCTTGCGGTCTTATGGCCTCGGCTTTTTTAATGAATGGCGATTGGCGAGAGTCTCCGAGTCATCGAGGGTACTTTGGCTTGGAAGCCGTCACTTGTAGATTTTGATATTGCCTCATTGAGGGCTTATGATTTTGGAGATTCCGACCCTGAGCTCACGCGATTTTAAAGATATCGGCGCCAGTCTCCGAGTGTTCCGGACACCTTCGGTTTTGGAGACATTTTTTGATTTTGATGTTGCCTTGTTGAGGGCGTATGAGTTCGAAGTTCTGACCCGGTGGTCGTTCAGGCATCGAACTGTTGAATGGAGATTGGCGACAGTCCTCGAGTCGTCGAGGGTATTTTGGCTCGGGAGCCGTTACTTGTAGATTTTGATATTGACTCATTGAGGGCTTACGATTTTGGAGATTCCGACCCTGAGGTCACGCGATTTTGGAGATATCGGCGCCAGTCTTCGAGTGTTCGGGACACTTTCTGATAGGGGAGTCCCCTTAGCTAGAACATAAAAAAAAGGAGAATATGTTTATGATATTGCCTCATCAAGGCGAAATGCTTTGATGAAAAGTATTCTCTGATTACTTGGTACAAGCGTACACATTTTTGCGTTCAAGGGCTCAGTTGTTCTTATACGGGCACGGTTCGTTCGACCGTTTAGCCCGGTACATTACCTTCTTATCGAGGTTTTATTTGAGATATCTTGGCTTTCTCGTGCAGGTGACCTTTCGGGGGGAAAATGCCTCCCAGTATTCGAGGTGGGCCGCAAAAGAAATCTTGAATACTTGTTGAGTTTACTTAGGTAGCATATGATCGTTGCCTCGTTAAAAACCTTGCCGGTAAAACCCTTCTGGGGACAAAATCCGGTCGAAGGAAAAGAGTGCAACGCCTGCTCGAGAGTTTTTACAGAATTTTCAATCGGATGCCCTAGCAATAATACCATTTTAGCATTGATATGTTCCACTTGCTCAGAAGCTGCTCGCCCTCCATGGTGCCGAGCTTATAAGACCCTTTGCCGACTACTCCGAGGACACGGTACGGTCCTTCCCAATTTTGGCCTAGCTTTCCTTCATTAGGGTTTTGGGTGTTGAGACTGACTTTCTTTAGGACTAAGTCTCCAACCCCGAAGTACCGGAGGTTTGTTCTCCTGTTATATACCTTTCGATTCATTGCTTGTGGGCGGCCATTCGGACCAGTGAGGCTTCTCGATTTTCATTTAGTAGTTCGAGGGCCGTTATCATGGCTTCGTTGTTCGAGCTCTTGGTAGTGTGTTGGAATCTGGTGCTCGGCTCCCCGACTTCCACTGGTATCAAAGCCTCGACACCGTATAATAGAGAGAAAGGTGTTTCCCCTGTGCTTGACTTTGAAGTTGTTCGGTATACCCATAGTACTTCGGGCAACGTTTCTCTCCACTTTCCCTTGGCGCTCTTTAGCTTCTTTTTCAAGTTCTGGATGATGGTTTTATTTGTGGACTCGGCCTGGCCGTTTGTACACGGGTGGTAAGGCGTTGATAGGATTCTCTTGATTTTGTGGTCTTCAAGGAACTGTGTTACCTTGCTCCCGATGAACTGCCTCCCGTTATCTCATGTTATCTCGGAGGGAATTCCGAACCGGCACATAACGTGATCCCATATGAAGTTAATGACTTCTTTTTCTCTTATTTTCTTGAAGGCCTGCGCTTCCACCCATTTGAGAAATAGTTAGTCATAAATAAAATGAATTTAGCTTTACCTGGTGCCGTTGGCAGGGAGCCGACGATGTCCATTCCTCATTTTATGAATGGCCATGGCGATAAGACCGAATGTAGTTGTTCGCCGGGCTGGTGAATCATGGGGGCGAATCTCTAGCATTTGTCGCACTTTCGGACAAATTCCTTGGTGTCCTTTTCCATGTTGTCCCAGTAGTAGCCTGCCCTGATCACCTTTCGGACTAAGGAGTCGGCGCCGGAATGGTTTCCGCAAGTGCCCTCTTGAATTTCTCGGAGTACATAATCTGTATCACTCGGCTCTAGACATACTGCTTGGGGGCTATTGAAAGTTCTTCTGCATAGAGTCTCGTTTTCGTCGAGCGAGAATCGGGATGCTTTGGTTCGCAGGGCCCTCGATTCTTTTGGATCCGCGGGCAACTATCCGTGTCTTAAATAATCAATATATTTATTTCTCCAATCCCAAGTTAGGTTGGTGGAATTAATCTCGGCATAACCCTCATCGACTACTGATTTAGATAATTGAACAACAACCCCGGGGAGTAGGTCCTCTTTTTCAACGGATGATCCTAGGTTTGTGAGGGCATCGACCTCGCTGTTCTGCTCTCGAGGTACATGGACTAAGGTCCACTCTTTGAAGCGACGTAGCGCGACTTGGATTTTATCTAGATATCTCTGCATCCTGTCTTCTCGAGCTTTGTAGCTTCCATTCACCTGGCTTACTACCAGGAGTGAATCTCATTTTGCCTCGATGATCTCGGCTCACCAAGCTTTTAGCCAGTTCTAAACCTGCAATCATAGCCTCGTACTCGGCTTCATTGTTAGTCAATTTTGCAGTCTTTATAGATTATCTGATTACGCCGCCAAGGGGTGGCTTCAGGACTATTCTGAGCCCGGATCCTCTTACGTTTGTGGCACCGTCTGTGAACAGGGTCTATACCCCGAAAGACGTGCTTGATTTTAGCAAAAGTTCCTTCTCTACCTCGGGTACGAGGGAGGGAGAGAAATCGGCCATGAATTCCGCCAGAATCTGGGACTTGATGGCCATTCGAGGTTGATACTCGATATCATACACCCCCCCCCCCCCCGAGTTCGATGGGCCATTTGGCCAATCGTCCCGACAGCTCGGGTTTGTGCAGTATGCTTCGGAGTGGATATGTCGATAGAACGCAAATACGGTGGCATTGAATATAGGGCTTCAATTTTTGCTAGGCGCTTATTAGCGCGAGAGCCAATTTTTCTAGATGGGGGTATCTGGTTTCGGCATCCCTTAGGGTCCGGCTTACATAATAAACAGGAAATTGCATACCTTGCTCCTCTCGAATCAGCACGCCGCTTACTGCTATTTCGGACACGGCCAGGTACAGGTATCGTGTTTCATCCTCCTTTGGCGTATGGAGCAGAGGCGGGCTGGTCAGATATCATTTTAACTCCTCCAAGGCATGTTGGCATTCTGGAGTCCATTCGAAGTTGTTCTTTCTTTTGAGTAAAGAGAAGAAATGATGGCTCCTGTCTGATGACCTTGATATGAATCTGCCCAGAGCCGCTATTCGCCCTGTTAGCCGTTGCACGGCCTTTACGTTGTTTACCATCGTGATTTCTTCGATGGCCTTAATTTTGTCGGGGTTGATCTCGATCCCCCTGTTTGATACCATGAAGCCTAGGAATTTGCTTGAACCTACTCCGAAGGCACACTTCTCGGGGTTGAGCTTTATGTTGTATCCTTTGAGGATGTCGAAAGTTTCCTGTAAATGAGTTAAATGGTCCTCTACGCGCAGGGACTTAACTAGAATATCATCAATATACACTTCCATGGATTTGCCTACTTGATGCTCGAACATTTTATTAACTAGGCGCTGATATGTAGCCCCTGCATTTTTTAGCCCGAAGGGCATTACGTTGTAGCAGTAGGTGCCGTACTTCGTGATGAATGAGGTCTTCTCCCTATCCTCGGGGTTCATCTGGATTTGATTATACCCCGAGTAGGCATCGAGAAAGGTGAGGGTCTCGTGGCCCGTCGTGGCGTCGATCAGACGATCGATGTTAGGCAACGGGAAGGAATCTTTGGGGCACGCCTTATTCAAGTCTTTATAATCTACGCACATTATTAGCTTATTTCCCTTTTTAGGTACTACTACTACATTGGCCAGCCATTCGGGGTACTTTACCTCTCTAATGGACCCTATTTTAAGAAGTTTCGTTACCTGTTCCTTGATGAAGGTGTGTTTTACCTCGTACTGTGGTCTTCTCTTCTGCTTTACCGGTTTAAACCTGGGATCGACACTCAGTCTGTGGGAGGTTATTTCCGGCGGAATTCCTGTCATATCTAAGTGGGACCAAGCGAAATAGTCGATATTGTTAATAAGAAATTGAATGAATCCTTTCCTGAGTTCGGGGGTTAGTTCCGTTCCCAAGTATACCTTACGGTCCGGGAGGCGTTTGATCAAAACAGTCTGCTCCAGATCCTCGATTGTTGACTTAGTTGCGTCTGATTCTTCGAGGGCAACGAAGGTTCGAGGAGCGAAGAAATCTTCTTCGTCGTCCTCGGGGGTCTGTACGTTCCCAGGCTCGTCCAAGGTCGGGTGCGTTGGGGTCGGTACCTCATGGTAAACTGCAAACATTTCTTTCGTCGCCCGCTATTCTCCATATACGGTCGTTAGCCGTCCTTTGTGGGGAATTTTATCACCTGGTGTAGGGTTGACGGAACTGCCCTCATGCTGTGTATCCAAGGCCTGCCATGCAATGCATTGTACCTCATGTCACCATCGATGACTTGGAACTCGGTGTTCCGAACCGCACCAGACGTGTCGACCGGGAGGGTGATCTCTCCTTTTGTTACTTCGTCGGTCATGTTGAAGCCGTGGAGAACCCGGGAGATAGGTGTGACTCGATCGAGTAGCCCCAGCTGTCCTACTACCTCTGATCTGATTATGTTGGTCGAGCTGCCTGGGTCTATGAGCACACATTTGATCCTAGTATTGTTTAAAAGAAATGAGATCACCAACGCGTCATTGTGCAGTTCTGTCATGGTGTCGAGATCCTCCTCGCTGAACGCGAGGGTGTCTTCGGCCATGCGGTTTTGGGTCGGCCCTTCTTCTGTGGTGGAAGTTCATGTTTATTTGAACATGGGTCCTTGGGGGATGTCGGTCCCTCCAATAATCATTTGGACGTTGTGCCAAAGAACCTCTTCTTCCCCCCAGGTTGAGTTCTGCAGTGGTACACCGACACCTGGAACAACCATATCCTTTTCTCTGTGGTTTTCAAGGTTGTCGTTTTCCACTCCATTTACGGAGCCAGACATTACGACCTGAAATCAAAGATCTTGGACAAGAAAAAGCATGAAAGATAACTTGCGTTTTGTAATGAAACTAGCAAGAAAATAATCACTATTATTTTTAGCCCCACGGTGGGCGCCAAACTGTTTGTCGTAAAATTGGTAATAACAATTAAATTTGTTGATGAGACTCTAAAAATACATGATCTATTTTTATGCTAGTTGTTTAAGCGGATGATTCTATGTGTACGAAGTTTGGAGATGAAATGCGAGCTAAAATAGAGTTAGAATCAAATCGGTGAGCTAGCCAATCGGGGCCTCGGGCTGATCGATACGGGGCCTCGAGTTCGATTCCAGGGCTCGGGCTCGAGCTATTAAGGATAATCGGGGAGGGGCTAACAGTTATAAAACAATCAGCGAAGGCTCTTTATAGCCAATGATAAGTAATAAATGAAGAACAAGTATGAATACAGGAAATGAGAGAAATAATATCAAGAGAATATGTTAGAGAGAGAAAAGAGAATGTTCTTCTATATTGTCAAAGACCCCCCTTTATATAGGAAGGAAATCCCAACATAGTACAAAATACATTAATGACAAAGGAGTAGGGATGGGACAGCTAGCTAATGCCATGATGTAGGCTCAGACTAACTACTTCAGAATAGCCTGACAGACTTTATCATCCCTGGCTACACTCCTTGGGAATTCCCCTCTTCCCCAGTATAGTCGTTGGTCTGCACTGCCCCGAGGTCGAAACCCAACAGCCCTCGAAGGTGAGCTTCGACCTCGGTCTCGAGCCTCGAGAAGCACGTTCGAGGGGCACCCTAATGACGGGGAAAATGGACCTCCCGATTTCACCATATACAAATATACAGAGTTGCAAACAGAACTGCACCAAGAAATAACAAAGTCCATGTTCAGCACATAGTTCAAGCAAATTGGCAGTTGTTTAGACTAGATATTCATACTAGTATTTAAAGCAATCACAGAGGCAAAAACACTTGAATTAAACAGACATGATATATGAATTGAGCCATAAGTATATCTAGTTACATATTTGCCGTATCTAACAATGTTCAAAACAAGAGACATAAAACTGACTTAGGAAAGACTTCTCATTATTGAAATAACTTAGTTTAGCATTATCACTAAGTGGGATCATGTAGTCACATAGCAAACAGAATCATGCTGAAGATTGAAACAGAATAATCAAATAAGGCATGGGGAACAGAATAGTAGGAGTTAAGGCATACCAGTTGAGAAGAAAGCAAAAAAGAATGCAATGGGAGTTAAAATCCAGAGAATTTGGCCTTGGCTTTCAGCCGGCCAAATAAGAACGACTTAGTGCAAAAATCAGAACAAGGGAGTAAAGAGAGAGCTTAAGGTTTTGTGAGAACAAAGAGTTCGAGAATGGTAAAGTTGTTCAGTTGAAAGGTTGTAAAACGTGTCCAAAATCGGAACAAGGGAGGGTTTTTTATAGCATACAATAGAGTAAAACAAATAAGGTAATGAACCAATAACACAAAAATAAGGTATGAAAATCAATTAACAATCAATTAAGGTGAGCATGAATCAATTAACAGGACAGAATCGAGTAAGTATCACTTAATTTAAGAAAAATCTCACACGGAATCAATCAGTAATTAAGAATAAGGTTAAACAAGGTAAGAACTAATTCCAAAATCAATTAGGAGTCACAACACAAAATCCATCAAGTAGTACAGATAATTAATCACATAAATAAGGTAAGAATATGTAAAATCTTAATAAGGCAATACTGGTACTAAAAGAAAAGCTGATTCCCAAACCCTAATTTAGGTAAGCAAAATTAATTAACACTTAATTGACAAAATTAAAGGTAAACGGGCAAAAGACAGTAGAATAAATAGTCAAATAATCGAAACCCTAAGAAATACAAAGACATATAGATGGAGCTTGATTAGATCAAGTAAAAATCAATCGAAAAAGTAAATAAGAAAATCGGAGATGAAAACATTTAAACGCTAAAACCTTTTTTGCAGAAATCCATCAGAAATCAAAACCCTAGCTTTTAGGGTAAATGAAATCGGTCAATAATAATAGCAAAAAAATAGAAAATTTTAAGGGAGAAATACCAAACAAACATAAAATCGCTTCAGATCTAAAGAGATCTAAACGGATTCAACTAGAAAATAGCTAGGTCCATGAAAATAGTCAGAAGCAAATCAAATCTGGTTTGAACCAGAGATTTGAAACCCAAAAAATACGAAAATACTCGTACTCACAGGTATCGGAGTGAACATAGACGGAATAATCGAGAAATGAGAGACTTTGAACCAGATTTGGTTTGAGTCTTTTGAGATTCACACCAAGCAACATAGAAATCGTTTAACCAGTAGAGAGGTGAGGCCAGATAATGCATGAAATCGAAGGAAAACCCCCATGAATCAAGGTGGATATCAGTGATGGCGGGCTAGGGTTTGGGGGGGGGGGTGAGAGAGAGAAGAGATGAGATAAGGGATCCAGAGGCGGCGGGTTGGGAGAAATGAGGGTAGGGTTTAGGGGTTGATATAATTAAAAAAGGAAAATTAATCCTGGACCGTTGATCTTCTGAGATAAACGGCCAGTATTAAAATTAGGCTAGGTCGAGTTTTAAATGGGTAGGTATTTGGGTTATGGGTTAGGGTAATTGGGCTGGCTAGTATTGGGCTGGGAGGTCCGAAAATTTAATTAAAAATGGCTATGTTTTATATATCCATTTAATTTTATAAAATAATTTATAAATGATAAAAATGTCATTTGTGCATGAAAATAATTTAAAATAATTACTTAATATTATAAAAATATAAAAAGTTATTTTCCATGTAAATAATGTAATTATGCATATATGGGCTATTATTGCAGTTATAGCCTAAAGACACAAATATAATTATGCATAAAATGATTAAAGCTTAATATGAATATAAATGATAAAAATCAAGTAACAAATTATTATAAAATTATTTGTGATGCAATTAGTAATTATTTAGATAATAAAATGCTGGAATAAATTGATTAGAATCTTTTTAAAATTACAGAAAATTATAAAAAAAATACTGGTTGATGCTCATGCACTATTTTGAAAGTATATATGCATTTTGAAATATACGAGGGAAAAATTGGGTATCAACAGCTGGCCCTCTTTGCCCGGAAAGGATGAAAGTGTTGTCGAGTAAAGAAATGATGACCGATTTTGACCGAATGGGATCTTTGAAAAATATAGGCCGCACCCTGGTCTCTGAGCTGCCTACGTATCCCTGGTTTTACAGGAATCAGGCTATGTGTAGTTCTGGACCCAACGGTGAATGAAACCGATGGAATTGTTATAGGAATGGTAGTATGTTTCAAAAAAGGTTCTTTTGGAAAGGGTAGTATCGGATGGGTTTATGCGAAGATATGTGTCACGACCCAAACCGATGGATCGTGACGAGCACCCAGTACTTTACACAATCAAGTACCAACATAACGTTGTATACTATCATAGATAACTGAGCCGGAAGGCTGCCGTGAGATAAGTAGAATACAACGTGAGATACCAATTTATACATAAGACATATAGGCCTATAAAATCAAATATCCACTCGTATATTGAACATATGCCGACAAGGCCATACAATCTTTTACGTACATGACATCTGTCTACAAGCCTCTAAGAATACATAATTTTCATAAAGGTCGGGACAGAGTCCCGCCATAAAGCAATACACGTCTAAATCATACTAACCAAACGAGCAACTCCGAAGCTAATGGAAAGCACCAACATCTTTCGCTGAGATGATAGCCTACTTGAA
Source organism: Nicotiana attenuata (assembly GCF_001879085.1). Taxonomy (NCBI): domain Eukaryota; kingdom Viridiplantae; phylum Streptophyta; class Magnoliopsida; order Solanales; family Solanaceae; genus Nicotiana; species Nicotiana attenuata. The sequence goes on from NW_017670873.1 coordinate 116,575, forward strand.
GGGCTCTCGATCTGTCTATCGGGACCTGCGGGCTTGAAACGCAGCGTCCTCAGGCAAAGGGGACGTCAGTACGAATAATGTACCGAGTATGTAAGGCACATAAATAGATACATAACAGACATGGAAGAATTATAGAGTAAATGACTCAACCTGTAAGTATGGATAGCTTTGTAAATTATGATACATTTATAATGTCATGCATATGCGTATAAATATCATGTAATGCATAGGTACATGTTTCATAACATCATCAGGCCTCTGAGGGCATCCTATCATATCATATCGGCCACTGTGGGCAAATCATCAACGTATAACAGCTGATCAGGTGGTAATGCGTATATAACGTCGTAACCCTTTCACATATATCATATACATATATATACATATATACACGTATATAACACCGTCTGAGTCATGGGTGAATGCACATGTAAATGAATGCAATGCATGAGAAGTACGTTATTAAAACTTCTCGGAACGTCATAAGACCATTATACCTCTGATTAATATCATAAAATAAGCTTTATACACTTACTTATTCTCTGAGACCCATGAACAGACGATAGGATAGTAAGACATATGGGTGTTCAAGAACATAGGCATTTCTAATACTTCTATGAATAGAGTCATTTATTGAAGTAGTGCATTTATTCGTTTCGTTTGTATCTTATGGATCATGCCAAAACAAAGAAGGGATAGCCTTAACATACTCGGAGTAGGAAAAAATCCGTATATTATGCTTGGAAAAGATTGTACCGTACTTCTTTAGAACCGTTGCCATGGTTTTAACAATTCTCGTTGGAATCATTTGCAAGAGTCTCGTTGGAAGCTTTTTTTTTATTGTATACGGAACTTAGCATCTGTTTTTGAGTGTTATGAATTGGGAAGAAGGAATTATAATTCAACTTTTTGTTCTCTGACCAAATGAGCTAAGATTAAAAAGAGCCCAAGCTTTAAAGAGACCAAAACTTTATTATAAATTTTAAGTGTATAACACTTACACGTTCACACTTCTTAGATAGCCACTAAGCTTGTATGACTACTTTGTCATATATCTTAATTGTGGTCTACTGCCACGTGGGGAGGGGGTGGGGATTATTAATTTTTATCACTTATTAGGTAATTCGGTAATCTTCCGTTACTCGGTAATAAATCAATTATCCGTAAAATTAAGAATTATCTCAACTACTTAAAATTCTACTTATTTTTAATACACTTCATACATTTTTCTATCATGGTCATATGGTACCATGTATCGTACTAGTCCATAAATATCGGGTATGTCACGACCCAAATTCCACTAAAGATCGTGATGGCGCCGGACACCACTGTCAGGCAAGCCAACCCAAAATACTTAATTAAATTCTCATTTTAATACTCTTGAAAACTGGGACTTTTCTTCAAATTTACCAATTTAAAAGATAATCATCTCAATCAAATTAAATAATAAGCAGCTGATACAAAAATACTTTACAACCATCCCAGAACCCGGTGTCACAAGTGCATGAGCAATTTCTAAGAAAAAAATCGAATAAAGTACAACAGCTGTCCGGAATACAATTGGACAGAAAATAAATAGAATCCTGAGAGAGACTATACTAGCTGCGGGTCGCCTCGAGGAAATAGAGCTCTCCTAGTCTCCGTGTCAACCATGCTGCTATGCCTGCTAAGCCATTAGTGGCGCATGTGCCTGTGCAACAAAAATGCACAGAAGTGTAGTATGAGTACAAAAACAACGTGTACTCAGTAAGTATCCCGCCTATTCTCGAAGAAGTAGAGACGAGATGGCAACTTCGTCACTTACTAAAGGTTCAGTAATATTATTTTTAATGCGATGACTCACGGATTTATTAAGAACAACCGTAGATTCAAGTAAATTACTAAACAGGTAAAAGTTCCTCTTTATTAAAAGTCTCCGGATTCATAATCTATTAATTTACCAATTTTCTCAAGTCAGGGAGAGCAGATAACAATAACAATAAATCCCAAGGCAAGCAATACAAGCATGCGCAACTCATGCCGAGGTCGTACGGTCCGATCCAACATAAATATAAATTGTGCACTGCCGAGGGTCGAGCGGCACGAACCATAGATGCATCTATTACCCCACTCGCGAATCATACATGCGACGCGGTCAAATATAAATAAACACGACAATCAGTCAATCCTGAATTTATTAGGGAACAATTAGCCAAGGAAAAACCAAATTCTCTTTTAACAATTCAAGAAAATGGAGTTTAATCTTCTTAAGAATTCATTTACCAATTCGATAGGATTTAAGAAATTCAATTGTCAATAAGATCACAGATATTTCAAGTATAGCATACTTTTTGGGTCCTAAACTACCCGGACTTACCCATATTAGTAGCTACGCACGGACTCTCGTCACCTCGTGCGTACGTAGCCCCCACAAATAGGAGCACATAACTAATTATTTCACCTATGGGGACAATTTCCTTTTACAAGGTTAGAAAGGAGACTCACCTTGCTCCGAAGATCAATAACCAGCCTTCCACGCCCTTCCGAAAATTCAAATTGATGCACAACGCTCCAAAACTAGCCAATAGTTATGCAAATCCATTAATATACGATAACTACTCATATTAATCCAATTTATAACAATTCCTAACCCCGATCGAAAAGTTGACACAAACGCCCTCGGGCCCACGTGCCCGGATTTCCAAAATTTTCGAAGAATAAGTTTACCCATAGCCTCACGAACTCAAATATATAATTTTTTCTTAATTCTATACCCAAAATCGTGGTCAAATTCGAATAATATAAATTTCTAGGTCTTTTTACCGAAACCCCAAATTTCTACCAGTTTACATGCTAAAATCTATACATAATCGATGTATTTAACTCAAGATGGATGGGATTAGCTTACCTTATCGTTGATGATGAAAAATCCCACTTGAAGCTCTCCCAAAAATCGCCCAAGCCAAGAAAATAAGAGTGAAAATGGCCAAATCTCGATTTTTAAAACACATCTCTTCCTCCAGCACTTTCCGCACCTGTGGTCCCTTGACCGCTTCTGCGGGCAAATCCACCGCTTCTGCGATTTCCTCCAGGTTCCCCTTTTCCGCTTCTGCGCTCCTACTCCCGCAGATGCGGTCCCGCTTCTGCCGCAAAACGACCGCATCTGTGGTCCCAGCTCTCCTTTGCCAAAACCGCATCTGCGACTATTGGGCCGCTTCTGCGGCGCCGCACCTAATCTCGCAGGTGAGGTTACACCAGCAACCGGTAACTTCAGCCTTCCAAAAATTTCATTTTCGATCCGTTAACCACTTGGAATCCACCCGAGGCCCCCGGAACCCCAACCAATCATACCAACCAGTCCCAAAACACATTACGGACTTGCTCGAGCCTCAAATCATTTCAAACAACGCTAAAACCACGAATCGACCTCCAATCCAAGCTTTATGAACTTTAGAATTTCAAACTTCTACTTCCGGTGTTTAAACCTATCAAATCACGTCCGATTGAATTCAAATTTTGCGCACAAGTCATATTCGACATTACGGACCTACTCCAACTTTCGGAATCGGATTCCGACCCCGATATCAAAAATTCCACCTTCGGTCAAACTTCTCAAAAACCTTCAAATTTCTATCTTTAGCCAAATGACTCCAAAATGACCCACGAACATCCGAATTCACTTCCGATCACGCTCCCAACTCCAAAATGACCCACGAACTCGATTTAACTCTTCAACCGATCAACACCGAACTGTAACCTTGATCCTCACTTCAAATTCCATACCACTCACTGCGCCCAACACGCCAAAATACGATCGAACACGATTTTCATCATAACTCCGGAACCACTAATAGTTTAACACTTCATCATATAAAACTTTTCACTTAACTCACTTTAGGAGAACCATATCAACACACAGGTGAATTCTCATAACTGTAGAATACGCCAAATCTCTAAGTAGTGGTCTTAAGCCACCATAGCCCTTTCGGGACCCGCCTACACATGGCAGGCCATAACAGTAGAATACTTCTGAATAACATCAATTACGGCGGCCGACAAGCCTCACCTGTACCACCACAAATCACTTGCATATCTTGATCGCGCTAAAGGAACTGACCACTGCCACTAATATGGCAAAATTAAACTATGGCTAATCAATCTATCTTCTTCCAATTTATCCTTGATTGCCTTAAAAATAATAATGACTCCATTCGACACATAGCATGCTCCATCCACACTCATCTCGAGTGACCTTGACTCACGAGACCATGCTGTCTCAAATACCACGAACCATTTCATGCCTCCCAATTGCTACCCTGCAGGTTAAAACACCATAGAATCTTCTGGGCACCTCCTCATAAACTGTTACAAGGATTGATTCTTAACTGTATATATAGGCTCGAAGCCATTAGGCACCACACTTTACCCCTTTTGAATCTACTAGGACCGTTGTTGAGAGCCACCCGCCCTGGCTTGGCCCCGAATATAATCAACTCCATAAATCTTCTAGCACATGAATACCCTCTCGACGAAGCACCCGACAGAATCACTTCCCTTGAAATCCACATCTATACAAGGCATAAGTCCTGAATCCTTCCCAAGTCTGAACATGGGCCAATAAGGCCAACCATAGCACACCTTTAACAACTCCTTTGCTCAAATCACCACTTATGTCCTTTCCGTAGCTGAAATGACCCATCAATATGCTAATAACCAGAAACCTCGCAAGTAGTTAACTATGCAACCCTCATCATAGGCGGTGGGACTCTCCCACTTAGCTTGAAGCCATTATTACACAACTCTTTACTCCACCAGGATCCTTTATTTCTTATTGACATAACCTTGCGCAATCAATCGACAAAATTTTCGGAATCTTTCTATAAAACCCCTTTCTATATTCTGAATCATCAACCACGTTCGCATGATCGATCTCCTTGCTATAAAACCAATAGAATTTCCGCAGAAGCTTCGCCAACCATGCAACTGCCGATCAGCTCACTGGAGATAACCCACCTGTGGGATTTACGTGCCGACGTCTTCCAACGCTGCTACACGGGGTGCAATCCCCACGACATTAATGACCCATCCTGAGTCCAAGCTCACTCTCTAGCTGCACGAGTCCATTCACCTCTCGTGGACATCAATTAAGTACGGGGCAATATCCTACCCGTTCAAAGTTAGGTTGTATCCTTCTCCGTTTCTAGTAGCTCCTTTTCGTTATATCAGATCTCCTGCCGCGTGATAGCCCACACTTCAAATAAATCCGTAGGCCCAAATCATCAATCACAAAAATTCCCAAATCACCACAAACTCTCCCACTTTGGCGAAACTCATCTCTTTAGTTGACTACTCGACCTTTGCTTCTTATGCCTAGCCTTCTAGAAATTTTTGACTACCGCCTGACACTCTTTCTCGTCCTTTGCTGCTCAGTTGTTGCCTTAAATAAAATCTATCTTCGTGGCACTTGAACCCACAATTGCCGCTAACTTTAAACCTTTCCGAGGATCATCTTCCTCTAACCGTCGACATTAGGAACACTGATTCAATCCTGCGCTACCGCACCCTGCGATATTTAAAAGCCGCATCTTCAATACTACTTCACAATATCTTACCCCAAAGGCGAATTGTAGAAGATCATAACACCGACAAACTTAGTACGTTCAATTAGGACAACAACACCTCATCATAGATGAAAACTCCGCCACGCTCGCGAATACCAAGTCCCATTACTCCACCAGTCCACATCTGACCATTCTTAGTCCGATTGCCTTTCCCTCGCTGGGGATAAAATACTGAATCTCTAGATTATGCACTGAGTAAACCTCCCTTCAAGTCATTCACTGGCCCGACACGTAGGCAAACGTCCTACCATCATATCAATACTGCGGAGCAATCATTTATAGCATCGTGGCATCTCGTGCCTAGCCTCAGAGCTCTCAGAAGTACCGCTACTGAGTTGAAACGATAGAATATCCTTCCACAAGGTGACGATATTAGCTCAGACAACTATGCAGGGGGAAACATCCCGCACCAAATCGGTAGTACCATTACAATTCTTCAATCCTCGATTATAACAGGCGATTCGCGGTGTAGGATTGAGTAGGAAGGAAACAGGGGCACGAGCCTCCAGGAATCAAATCGCACGATGAGGAATCAAGAAGGGAAGTACTCCTAATAGTCCTGCAACCTCGCGAAGATAAGTACAGACGTCTCCGTGCCGATCCGCGAGACTCTATTAGACTTGCTCATGACTCGTGAGACCCTACGAACCTAGTGCTCTGATACCATGTTGTCACGACCCAAATTCCACTAAAGGTCGTGATGGCGCCGGACACCACTGTCAGGCAAGCCAACCCAAAATACTTAATTAAATTCTCATTTTAATACTCTTGAAAACTTGGCTTTTCTTCAAATTTACCAATTTAAAAGATAATTGTCTCAATCAAATTAAGTAATAAGCAGTTGATACAAAAAATACTTTACAACCATCCCAGAACCCGGTGTCACAAGTGCATGAGCAATTTCTAAGAAAAAAATCGAATAAAGTACAATAGCTGTCCGAAATACAATTGGACAGAAAATAAATAGAATCCTGAGAGAGACTATACTAGTTGCGGGTCGCCTCGAGGAAATACAGCTCGCCTAGTCTTCGTGTCAACCATGCTGCTACGCCTGCTAAGCCATTAGTGGCGCATGTGCTTGTGCAACAAAAATGCACAGAAGTATAGTATGAGTACAAAAACAATGTGTACTCAGTAAGTATCCCGCCTATTCTCGAAGAAGTAGAGACGAGATGGCAACTTCGTCACTTACTAAAGGTTCAGTAATATTATTTTTAATGCGATGACTCACGGATTTATTAAGAACAACCGTAGATTCAAGTAAATTACTAAACAGGTAAAAGTTCCTCTTTATCGAAAGTCTCCGGATTCATAATCCATTAATTAACCAATTTTCTCAAGTCAGGGAGAGCAGATAACAATATCAATAAATCTCAAGGCAAGCAATACAAGCATGCGCAACTCATGCCGAGGTCGTACGGCCCGATCCAACATAAATGTAAATTGTGCACTGCCGAAGGTCGAGCGGCACGAACCATAGATGAATCTATTACCCCGCTCGCGAATCATACATGCGACGCGGTCAAATATAAATAGACACGACAATCAGTCAATCCTGAATTTATCAGGGAGCAATTAGCCAAGGAAAAACCAAATTCTCTTTTAACAATTCAAGAAAAATGGAGTTTAATCTTCTAAAGAATTCATTTACCAATTCGATAGGATTTAAGAAATTCAATTGTCAATAAGATTACATATATTCCAAGTATAGCATGCTTTTTGGGTCCTAGACTACCCGGACTTACCCATATTAGTAGCTACGCACGGACTCTCGTCACCTCGTGCATACGTAGCCCCCACAGTTAGGAGCACATAACTAATTATTTCACCTATGGGGACAATTCCCTCTTACAAGGTTAGAAAAGAGACTCACCTCGCTCCGAAGATCCATAACCGGCCTTCCACGCCCTTCCGAAAACTCAAATTGATGCACAACGCTCCAAAACTAGCCAATAGTTATGCAAATCTATTAATATACGATAACTACTCATATTAATCCAATTTATAACAATTCCTAACCCCGATCAGAAAGTTGACAAAAACGCCCTCGGGCCCACGTGCCCGGATTTCCAAAATTTTCAAAGAATAAGTTTACCCATAGCCTCACGAACTCAAATATATAATTTTCTCTTAATTCCATACCCAAAATCGTGGTCAAATTCCAAGAATATAAATTTCTAGGTCTTTCTACCAAAACCCCAAATTTCTACCAATTTACATGCTAATATCTATACATAATCGATGTATTTAACTCAAGATGGATGAGATTAGCTTACCTTATCGTTGATGATGAAAAATCCCACTTGAAGCTCTCCCAAAAATCGCCCAAGCCAAGAAAATATGAGAGAAAATGGCCAAATCCCGATTTTTAAAACACATCTCTGCCTCCAGCACTTTCTGCACCTGCGGTCCCTTGACCGTTTCTGCGGTTCCGTAGGTGCGAGCCAATCCACCGCTTCTGCGGTTTCCTCCAGGTTCTTCTTTTCCGCTTCGGCGCTCCTACTCCCGCAGATGCGGTCCCGCTTCTGCGGCCAAACGACCGCATCTAAGGTCCCATCTCTCCTTTACCTAAACCACATCTGCGACTATTGGGCTGCTTCTGCTGTCCTAATATCGCAGGTGCGGTTACACCAACAACCAGCAACTTCAGCCTTCCAAAAATTCTATTTTCGATTCGTTAACCATCTGGAATCCACCCGAGGCCCCCCGGAACCCAACCAATCATACCAACCAGTCCCAAAACACATTACGGACTTGCTCGAGGCCTCAAATCATATCAAACAATGCTAAAACAACGAATCGACCTCCAATCCAAGCTTTATTAACTTTAGAATTTCAAACTTCTACTTCCGGTGTTTAAACCTATCAAATCACGTCCGATTGACTTCAAATTTTGCGCACAAGTCATATTCTACATTACGGACCTACTCCAACTTTCGGAATCGGATTCCGACCCCGATATCAAAAAGTCCACCTCTGGTCAAACTTCTCAAAAACCTTCAAATTTCTATCTTTAGCCAATTGACTCCAAAATGACCCATGGACATCCGAATTCACTTCCGATCGCGCTCCCAACTCCAGAATCACCATACGAAGCTACTCCCAGACTCGGAATCCCAAACGGACATCAATAACGCTGGAATGCAATGAGATCCAAACTTATGAAATTTCTTCCAAAATGCTAACTTCTAAAATAGGCGCCCAAAATGCTCCCGGGTCATCCAAAACCCGATCTGGGCATACGCCCAAGTCCGAAATCATCATATGAACCTGCTGGGACCTTCGAATCCCAATTCCGAGGTCGTTTACTCTGAAATCCAATCCTTGTCAATTCTCTCAACTTAAAGCTTCCGAAATGAGAATTTCCTTTCCAAGTCAACTCTGAACTTCCCAAAATTTAATTCCGACCACGCGTACAAGTCATAATGCCTAAATTGAAGCTGCTCATGGCCTCGAACTGCTGAACGGCGCGCTAGGGATCAAAATGACCGGTCGGGTCGTTACAGGGTATTATCGCTCGACCCGTATTTTATCCCAAATCGGCAACCTTCAACGAAACTCGTTTTCTTTAATTCGTGTACTCTTTATACATCATGAAACTTACTTATCGCTTGTTATAAATAGCATAAATATGTTAACCTCAAGATACTCTCATCCCCGAGTCAACGTTGATTAACTGAAGACGAAACTTTAACGTACAAAAACGCGAGATGTAACATCCTTCCCCATTTAGAAACATTCATCCTCAAATGTTTAACTCCTCGGGATCTATATAATTGGCAGTCGCCTTTGTAACAACACTACTACCAACTCTTCTTGTAGAAACTTAATAATTCAATGCCACATAGGACCACAATCATCCATAACGACAATGGCCTCACACGATCAATGGCAATAACTCACACAAGAATCCATACATGTACCTTAAAGTTATGATGTCTCAGTCGGACCCTTCTCTAGAGGAGGAAATAAGTAGGGATATCTAGACTTTATGTCTTCCTCGGCCTACCAAGTCATTTTTTCCACATTGTTGTTTCCCCAAAGTACTTTCACCGTAGCTATGTCTTTAGTTCTCAATTTCCGAACTTGTCTGTGAGAGTTTCTTCATATGATAACATAACTGCTCTGTGACCTGAACATCGTCAACTGACACGATTCTGGAAGGATCTACGATACATTTATGGAGCATAGACACATGAAAGACTGGATGTACAAACTCCAAGTCCGAAGGCAAGTCTAACTCATATGCTACTTGGCCCACCTTGCGTATGATCCTATATGGTCCAATTTACCGAGGGCTAAGTTTTACCCTTTTTCCGAACCTCATAATGCCCTTCATCGATGATACCTTTTGGAATACCTAACCATCAACCTAAAATTCCAAGTCTCACCGTCGATTATCCGCATAAGACTTTTGACGACTTTGAGCTGCTAATAGCCTTTCCTGTATAAGCTTAATTTCTCGATTGCCTGCTGTACCAATTGTGGTCCTACTAACGTAGTTTCCCCAACATCGAACCACCCTATAGGCGACCTACACTTTCGTCTGTAAAAAGCTTCATATGGAGCCATCTTGAATGATAGCTATTATTATATGCGAACTCAATAAGTGGCAGATGATCATCACAGCTACCCTTGAAGTCTATCACATAAGCCCTTAACATATATTCAAGTGTCTAAATAGTACGCTCAGTATGTCCGTCTGTCTGGGGATGAAATGTTGTACTAAGACTTACCTGAGTCCCCAATCCTTTGTGGAAGGACCTCCAGAAGTTAGATGTAAATTGATCTCTTGATCCGAGATAATAGATATCGGGATATCATGCAGTCGTACTATCTCCTCAATATAAAGCCTTGCATAATCCTCTGAGGAATATGTAGTCCTAACGGGCAGAAAATAGGCTGACTTTGTAAGCCTATCAACAATCACCCATATCGAATCGAACTTACGCTGGGTACAAGGTAAGCCTACGATGAAACCCATATTGATTACTTCCCTCTTCCAAGTCGGAATCTCTATAGCCTGCAATAACCCACCAAGTTTTTGGTGCTCAATCTTGACATGCTGACAGTTATGGCACTAAGCAACAAACTCCACTATGCCCTTTTTCATTCCGTCCCACTAATATATATCCCTGATATCATGATACATCTTGGTTGCTCCTGGATGAATAGAATAACGAGAATAGTGAGTTTCTCCCATAACCTGCCGACGTAGCCCTGCAACATTAGGGACACATAATCGTCCTTGATATCTGAGGACCCCATCTTCTATAATCTCAAATGGTATCTTCTCCTTCTGAGGGTGGTATTCTTATAATGAACTAACACATGATCCTCGTACTGGCGTTCCTTCACTTCAGTTACTAAAGAGGATGTTGCCGTATCCTGAATAGTAATTCCAATATCACCTGAGTCCAGTAACCGAACTCCAAGACCAACTAGCTGATGGATCTCATAGGCTATTTCCCTCTTTTTCGGCTATAAGTATGATAGGCTACCCATAGATCTACGGCTGAGGGAGTCGGCTACTACGTTCGCCTTTCCCGGATGGTATAAAATATTAACGTCATAGTCTTTAAGTAGCTCCAACCATCTCCTTTGACATATATATAATTCCTTTTACTTGAAGATATACTGGAGGCTCTTATGATCCGCATAGGTATCAACATGAATGCCATACAAGTAGTGCCTCCACATCTTTAGTGCATGAATCACCGCGGCTAACTCTAAATCGTGGATCGGGTAGTTCTTCTCGTGCTTTCTTAGTTGTCTAGAAGCATAAGCTATAACCTTACGACGCTACATCAACACCCAAACCAATCCAACGCCTGAAGCGTCACAATAGATCACATAACCAACAGTCCCTTCTGGGAGCGTTAGAATCGATGCTAAAGTTAATCTGCCCTTCAATGCCTAGAAACTCCGTGCGCAAGTATCTATCAGAATTACGTCCTTACTCCACTACCAGGGCAGTATTTCATATATTCTAAATGCTACTAGTTTTAGACTCCTTTGAGCTCATTCAAGCGATACCGAGCCTTTTATAATTTTAGAGAAACAAGCAGCTCTCTTATGAGCTTAACCCCAAGGACTTATCCATTCTCGTCACCTTTTCAATCATCTTTTCTTATCCTTCCTCCTATCTTCCTAAAACCTTGTCGCTCTACCATACTTTAACTTACGACCTACACATCTCTATTTATACTTATTCGCTACCTTCCTTCACTTGCTTGTACCATAGGTTTCCTTATTGTATTCTGGAACATCAAGAGAGACGTGACATACCACTTTGGTCAAAAGTGCTAAAAGAGAAGAAAGTTCCGTTACACGTTTCCTGTAATAACCTGCCAAACGGAGAAGCTACGAACCTCCATCGGTGTCGGGGGTCTAGGTCAAGTCTTTACTGCCCCAATCTTTTGTGTATCCCCCCGGATGCCTTCACCCGAAATGATATGCCCAAGGAAAGCTACAGAGTTCAACCAAAATTCACATTTAGAGAATTTTGCATACAACTTCTCCTTTTGTAAAATCCTAAGCACAGTACGCAAATGATCTGCATGCTCCGTCTCTGAACGAGAATACACCAATATATCGTCGATAAAAACATTACGAACAAATCAAAAAAGGGCCTGAACACACGGTTCATCAAATCCATGAATACTGCTGGGCATTGGTCAAGCCGAACGACATAACACGAAATTCAAAGTTCTCATATCTGGTCCAGAATGCTATCTTTGGGATTTATTTCTCCTTAACCCTTACCTGATGGTATCCGAACCTCAAGTCTACCTTCGAAAAAAACACTTGGAACCTTTAACTGATCAAATAAATCATCAACCCTCGGGAGCGAGTACTTATTCTTGATCGTCACCTTATTCAACTGTCTATAATCAATACACATCCGTAATGAACCATTTTTCCTCCTTACAAATAACATAGGTTCTCCCCACAGTGACGTACTAGGTAGTTGTGCTAACATAATGTTCAGGAATAACATATCTGTAACATTTGGATAAGTTCAATTTCATCCCTTTCTTATTTTTATCGCATTCTTCCTTTATTATTCCATATTCCCCCCCTTTAGGGGAGTACTAAGACTTGAAGCTATGACGACCTGCCTACAGATGTTTTTGCTCTTTATCTTTGGCGTCCTTTCACATTATCAATGACCCTTACTCACCTTGCGATAATCCTTCTGTACTAAGGATAACAAAATTCCCTACTTGCGAGGGTGACACTTAATGTAACTGGTACATACAGTCCCTTAAGCGTAACTTTGCTTACATTACTTGCTTTAGGGAAGCGTCTTCCTGAATGACCATTCTATGAATTTCTCCTGAATATTCTTCTGTTGTCCATTCTACTACCGCTGGAACGAAATCTGAAATTCTCATGATGCCGACTATTATCAAATCACTCAATCCCTAATTCATGTTTAGTTTATCTTGTTCACCAATCCATATTGGTGTCTATTATTTTGGGGTTTAACTTTTCCTTCAGGTAGTCGCATTGGAGTCACGAACTTATTTCTTGAAATGAGGATATGACTTTATGGCCTATACTCTTTTGTTGTCTCAAGGCCTATCACCTCTTGTCTTTTCCTTTACTTGACTATAGATTCTGTAATACTGTCATCTTTTTTATCTACCGTTGTCATCCACGTATTATATCTTACTCATAATGCATCATTAACTCTCTTCTTACTTCATGCTGACTTTTATATCTATTACTTTATTCCAAAAACTTGAACAAGACATTCTTTTGCTTTTAGCTCCCCTTGCTTCACCTACTGGCTCTTCAGGTTGCCTAGCATTCTTTCTCTACTAGGGATGGGAGCCATACCAAGGTAATGTTTATCCCTTCAAAAATGTCAACCAACGCAAACCATCCATTCATCATTTTGGGTTACTCTAACCCCAGCCGGATCCTACTATCATGTCTTCCTCTTAAACCATATCTGTTAGCTCCCATAGGCCATGACTGAGATAGGCATGGCCAATTGTACGTACGTCTATTACTGTTGAAGGTAATTCAAAATGCCTACATCTCCCTTCCTGAACGGTAAATAAGGATAATCTTTATTAACTGGGTACCTGTACCCTTCTTCACCTCGCTTCTTTTACTTGTTGCAACTCGTTTCTAACTTTCGATTCCGTTATTCCTTTTTACCGTAAGACTAAATAAGTATTCTTTCCTAAAAGCTCCTTATTAATAACTGTACACCTTGTAGTATACGCATGATCTGCTGAAGACTTCTCATTTACTCATCACAAGCAAGATGCAAAAATCGAGTTCCTCTAACTCAAAACTTTCACAGCTATATCTTTTATCGATCGTCTTTCTGAATGTAGGCGTCGTCTTATAACGAATAAAAGTTCGGAATTTGAATTCCTATAAGTGAGCTCTACCACACGATCTAGAGTAAGAAGAAAGAGTGACAGTCCTAAATGCCCTGTAGCATCCTGCTTATAAATGTGGTGCATGACACATCCATAAATAAGACTCTACCAGACACGGCTTGTAGACATCCCTAGGATAGAAATGATCTGATACTACTTTTGTCATGACCAAATCCCGATGGGCCGTGACGGGTACCCGGTACTATACTCAACCGGGTACCAACATAACGTATCATATTATCATAGATAACTAAGCCGGAAGGCTGCCGTGAGATAAGTAGAATACAACACGAGATACCAATTTATACATAAGACATACGTGCCTATAAAACCAAATATCCACTCGTATATTGAACATAGGCCGACAAGGCCATACAATCTTTTACGTACACGACATCTGTCTACAAGCCTCTAAGATACATAATTTTCATAAAGGTTGAGACAGAGTCCCGCCATAAAGCAATATATGTCTAAATCATACTAACCAAACGAGCAACTCCGAAGCTAATGGAGCACACCAACATCTTCCGCTGAGATGATAGCCTACTTGAAGGGCTCTCGATCTATCTATCGGGACCTGCGGGCATAAAACGCAGCGTCCCCAAGCAAAGGGGACGTCAGTACGAATAATGTACCGACTATGTAAGGCACATAAATAAATACATAACAGACATGGAAGAAATATAGAGTAAATGACTCAACCTGTAAGTATGGATAGCTTTGTAAATTATGAAATATTTATAATGTCATACATATGCGTATAAATATCATGTAATGCATTGGTACATGTTTCATAACATCATCAGGCCTCTAAGGGCATCCCATCATATCATATCGGCCACTGTGGACAAATCATCAACGTATACCAGCCGATCAGGTGGTGATGCGTATATAACGTCATAACCTTTTCCCATATCCTCTATATATATATAATGCCGTCTGATACCTCTGATTAATATCATGAAATAAACTTTATATACTTACGTATTCTCTGAGACACATGAACAGACGATAGGATAGTAAGACATATGGGAGTTCAAGAACATAGGCATTTCTAATACTTCTATGAATAGAGTCATTTATGGAAGTAGTGCATTTATTCGTTTCGTTTGTATCGTATGGATCATGCCAAAAGAAAGAAGGGATAGCCTTAACATACCTGGAGTAGGAAAAAATTCGTATATTATTCTTGGAAAAAATTATACCGTACTCCTTTAGAACCACAAAATTTTACGTTGCCACGATTTTAACAATTCTCGTTGGAATCGTTTACAAGAGTCTCGTTGGAAGCTTTTTTTAGTGTTATGAATTGGGAAGAAGGAAACTTTTTGTTCTCTGACCAAATGAGCTAAGATAAAAAGAGTCCAAGCTTTAAAGAGACCAAAACTTTCTTATAAATTTAAAGTGTATTACACTTACACGTTCTCACTTCTTAGATAGCCACTAAGCTTGTATGACTACTTAGTCATATATCTTAATTGTGGTCTACTGCCACGTGGGGAGTGGGGGTGGGGATTATTAATTTTTACCCACGTATTAGGTTGGTAATGTCTCGCTACCCGGTAATTAACCAATTACCCACAAAATTAAGAACTATCTCAATTTACTTAAAATTCTACTTATTTTTAATACACTTTATACATTATTCTATCATGGTCATATGGTACCATGTATCGTACTAGTCCATGAATATCGGGTATTTTCACTCGACCCATATTTTATTCCAAATCGGCAACCTTCAACGAAACTCATTTTCTTTAATTCGTGTACTCTTTATCCGTCATGACACTTACTTATCACTTGTTATAAACAACATAAATATGTTAACCTCAAGATACTCTCATCCCCGAGTCAACATCGATTAACTGAAGACGAAACTTTAGCGTACAAAAATGCGAGATGTAACAATATGAAGGCGAATCTGAATTGTAACGGATGTATCACAGGGCAGGTATCTGAACGGTCATGGGGTAAAGGCGAGTAATTGATGGTTATGTTTGAGATAACGGCAAGATAAAAATGGTATGAGTGGAAACCGGAGCGAAAGTTGCTCCCGTTTGAAGAACGGTTACCTCCTGGATTTTCTCCAAATCTTAAAACACGATGCATGCCAGTGTATAGATTACTGCGGGAATTTAAACATGATGCAAATTCCCTTTGGACCATGAAGGTTGTCTTTGGACAGTGAAGATGACGTCCTTAGACCATGACATCCCGGGCCATGAATCATGACAAGGGATTCGCAAGCCATGAAATGATGTTCTCGGGCCATGAGAATGGTGCCTCTGAACCATGACGCCTTTGAATAATAATGTGCAGTGTTAGAAAATCCTCAGGCCATGACATGGTGTCTTCAAGCTACGACGCTGATGCCTTCGGACTATGACGCCTTCGGATAGAGACATGATGATGGATCATATAAGCAAACAAGACAGAGCTTAGTCTTGCATAGAATCGGGACAGAGCTTGGCTCCGGAAAAGGTGAAATAGTGCTAGGTTTCAGATAGTGTAACATTTAGCATTAGACAAGGAAAGGCAGACCTTAGCCTTATGCAGTTGGGGAGGCAGGGCTTGGCCTCATGCAAGGAGAGGAGACAATGCTTAGTTTCATGTAGTGGAAGGCAGTGCTTAGCCTTATGCAAATAGGGAAGAAGGGCTTAGCCTTATGCAAGAAAGGGAGACAATGCTTAGTCTCATGCAAGGGAAGGCAGTGCTTAGCCTTATGCAAATATGAAGGCAGGGCTTAGCCTCATGCAAGAAAGGGATACAATGCTTAGTCTCATGCAAGGGAAGGCAGTGCTTAGCCTTATGCAAATATGGAGGCAGGGCTTAGCCTCATGCAAGAAAAGGAGACAATGCTTAGTCTCTTGCAAGGGAAGGCAGTGCTTAGCCTTATGCAAATATGGAGGCAGGGCTTAGCCTCATGCAAGATTTGAGACAGGGCTTAGTCTCATGCAAAGAGAAGGCAATGCTTAGCCTTATCCAAAAAGGCAGGGCTTAGCCTCATGCAAGATTGGAGACAGGGCTTAGTCTCAAGCAAAGAGAAGGCAACGCTTAGCCTTATGCAAGTAGGGAGGCAAGGCTTAGCCTTATGCAAGATTTGAGACAGCGCTTAGTCTCATGCGAAGAGAAGGCAATGCTTAGCCTTATGCAATGAGCAAATAGGAATAGAATATTTATTAGCTGGAGATATATTTGCACTTGGTAGCCCGGTTGTTATGAAGGTGATGATTTAAGGCGTACGTACTTGTAGTTATTCCTTGTCCCTGCATTCAAAGAAAGACTGTGAGTTTTGCGGGGAGGTTGGTTCGTGCCTTTGTCTGCTTGTTTTTCATTGCTTCGCTCGGAAGGCCCTGTTCGAGTTGCCCTG
Source organism: Nicotiana attenuata (assembly GCF_001879085.1). Classification (NCBI taxonomy): domain Eukaryota; kingdom Viridiplantae; phylum Streptophyta; class Magnoliopsida; order Solanales; family Solanaceae; genus Nicotiana; species Nicotiana attenuata. The sequence continues at coordinate 133,947 of NW_017670873.1, forward strand.
GGTAGCACCTGGCTGTCACAGAAATAAAGTTTTCAAAACGGTGCATTTATTGATGAAATAGAATCATTTTATAAAACATAGTGGTGTGTAATATCTAGTAAATTAGATTAACTAATGACAATAACACTTTTAGAGATATTGCGGCTTCCTTGCATTAGAATTTTAAGGGTCCTCAAAATTCTTCCCCAGTTTGGTGAATGATCCTTCGGCCGCTCTGCGTGTAACGAAGTTTGTTAGATCTGCTCCGGAATTTTGAGAATCCTTCTCAAAATTATGTCCCAGTTTGTCAACCGATTTCTGACTGTCTTGCATATGATGGCGTCGGCTGGACTTGTTCCGAAATTTTGAGGGTCCTCCTTAATATTCTGCCCTAGTTTCTGGTTCTAGGGGGAAATGAAGATTTTATTAAGATGTGACCGAACCTACAGGGCTGCCCACGTATCCCCTCTTAAACGGGAATCAGGTCAAGCGTAGTTCAGTTACATCAAATGAAGGAATGTAAACAATCTAAATATAGTATCTCTTGACTGCATCTGAATTGATAGGTTTTGGCCAAACTTCTCCATCCATTTCTGCAAGTATGAGTGCTCCTCCTGTAAGTACCATGTGAACCATGTAGGGACCTTTCCAGTTGGGTGAAAATTTCCCTTTGGCTTCGTCCTGATGTGGGAAGATCCGTTTCAGCACCAACTGCCCCGGTGCGAATTATCTTGGTTTCACCCTTTTGTTGAAAGCTCTGGACATTCTATTCTAATAAAGCTGGCCGTGACATACTACATTCATTCTTTTTCCATCTATGAGGGCTAGTTGCTCATAATGCCTCCTTATCTATTCTGCATCACTCAGTTCGGCTTCTTGTATGATCCTAAAAGAAGGAATTTCTACCTCGGCTGGAATGACAGCTTTGGTACCATAAACTAGTAAATAGGGAGTTGCCCCAGTTGATGTGCGGACTGTGGTAAGGTACCCCAATAGGGAAAAGGGTAACTTCTCGTGCCATTGTTTGTGATTTTCTACCATCTTCCTTAGTATCTTTTTGATGTTCTTGTTGGCAGCTTCCACAGCTCCGTTCATTTGAGGCTTGTATGCTGTAGAGTTTTTGTGCTTGATTTTGAAGGTTTCACACATGGCTTTCATTAGATCACTGTTAAGATTGGCGGCATTATCAGTGATGATGGACTCGGGAACCCCGAATCGACAAACAATACGATCCCTGACAAAATCTGCGACGACTTTCTTGGCTACAGCTTTGTAAGATGCAGCCTCCGCCCATTTAGTAAAATAGTCGATGGCTACTAAAATGAACCGGTGCCCGTTAGAAGCGGTGGGCTCGATCAGACCGATGGCATCCATTCCCCATGCAGAAAAAGGCCAAGGTGCACTTGTTGCATTGATTTCCTTTGGTGGTACCCTTATCATGTCTGCATGTATCTGGCATTGGTGGCATTTCTGGACGTACTGGATGCAGTCTGTTTCCATGGTCATCCAAAAATATCCCGCTCTGAGTATCTTTTTGGCTAGAACAAAACCGTTCATATGTGGTCCGCAGGTTCCGGCATGTATCTCCTCGAGCAATCTGGAAGCCTCTTTTGCGTCAACACACCTTAACAATCCCAGATTAGGAGTTCTTCTATACAGGGTTCCTCCGCTTTGGAAGAAATGATTAGACAGCCTCCGCAGTGTGCGTTTCTGAGTATGGTTCGCCTGTTCTGGGTATTCCCCTTTTGCCAAATATTCCTAGATGTCGTGGAACCAAGGTTTTCCGTCTGTTTCTTCTTCAACATGAGCACAGTAAGCCGGTTGATTATGGATTTTCACCGGGATAGGATCGATGAAGGTCTTGTCTGGATGTTGTATCATTGAGGAAAAGGTGGCCAGTGCGCCTGCAAACTGGTTCTGGACTCTTGAAACGTGTTTGAATTCTATCTTTGTAACCTCTTCATCAATTCTTGCACATGATACAAGTATGGTACTATCTTGGTGTTTTTCGTAGCCCATTCTCCTTGAACCTGATGTTCTAGAAGATCCGAATCACCAATTACCAGCAACTCTTGTATATTCATATCGACGGCCAAATTGAGCCCCATGATGCAAGCCTCATATTATGCCATATTGTTGGTGCACGGAAACCTAAGCTTTGCGGATACTGGACAATGTTGACCTGTCTCTGATACCAAGACCGCTCTAATACCCACTCCTTTGAAGTTTGTAGCTCCGTCGAAGAACATTCTCCAACCGTCAGGCTTCAGCAAGGTCCTCTCCTATGAATGACACTTCTTCATCAGGAAAATACATTTTTAGTGGTTCATATTCTCCTCCCACAGGATTTTCAGCAAGATGGTCTGCCAATGCTTGTCCTTTGACTGCTTTCTGAGTTACATAGATGATATCGAACTCACTCAGCAATATCTTCCACTTGGCCAACTTCCCGGTAGGCATAGGCTTCTAAAAGATGTACTTCAGAGGATCCATCCTTGATATGAGGTAGGTGGTATAGGCACAGAAGTAATGCCTCAATTTCTGAGCTGTCCATGTCAAAGCGTAGCAAGTGTGTTCTAGCAGAGAGTATCGTGCTTCGTAAGGCGTAAACTTCTTACTCAAATAATATATGGCTTGCTCCTTTCTTCGTGTCTCGTCATGTTGTCCCAAAACACAGCCGAAAGCCCTATCTAGTACGGACAAATAGAGTAGCAAAGGTCTCCCAGGTTCTGGCGGGACTAGGACTGGTGGCGTGGACAAGTATTCCTTAATTTTGTCAAAAGCCCTTTGAAAATCTTCAGTCTAACTGGTTTCAGCATCCTTGCTCAACATTTTGAAGATGGGTTCACATATTACCATGGACTATGCTATGAAGCGGCTGATGTAGTTGAGACGTCCCAGGAAGCTCATCACGTCCTTTTTGCTCTTCGGTGGTGGTAACTCTTGAATAGCCTTAACTTCAGACGGTTCCAACTCGATTCCTCGGCGGCTGATGATGAATCCCAATAATTTTCCTGCAGGAACCCCGAATGCACATTTTGCTGGGTCAAGTCTGTCAAAGAACTTCCTCAAGTCTGCTATGTGATCTGTGGCCCTCTTGGATTTGATGATGACGTCGTCAACATACACCTCTATTTCCTTGTGTATCATATCATGGACGATGGTTGTCATGGCTCTCATGTAGGTAACCCCAACATTCTTTAGGCTGAATGGCATCATTTTGTAGCAGTATACTCCCCACGGTGTAATGAGGGCTGTTTCCTTTGCGTCTTCTTCGTCCATCCAAATCTGATGATAACCTGCAAAGCAATCTACAAAGGATTGGAGTTCATGCTTGGTGTAATTGTTGATCAGAATGTGTATATTTGGCAGTGGGAAATCGTCCTTGGGACTTGCTCTGCTTAAATCCCGATAGTCAACACACACCCTTACTTTTCCATCTTTCTTTGGAACTGGTACGATGTTGGCTAACCAGGTTGGGTACTCAACTACCCTGAGGACTTTGGCTCTGATCTGCTTGGTGACTTCTTTCATGATTTTTAGGCTCATGTATAGTTTGAACTTTCTGAGTTTCTGCTTCACCGGCGGACACATTGGATTGGTAGGCAATTTATGAGCCATTATGGATGTGCTCAGGCCAGTCATGTCATCATATGACCATGCAAAAATATCCTCAAATTCTTTTAGGAAACGAGTGTATTCTTCCTTTTCTAACGGTGATAGGTAAATGCTTATTCGGGTCTCCTTAACGGTTTCGGCGTCTCCCAAATTGATCGCCTCGGTTTCGTCCAGGTTGGACTTAGGTTTGTTCTCAAAATTCTCAACTTCTCTGATAACTTCCTCAGGTATTTCATCTTCCTCTTCTGAGTCACTATCCTTATGTTGCGTTGTCTCATTACATGTCACAGTCATCGGTTCATCAGGAAAATCAATAATAATGTTGTAGAAGAAAAATGTAAAAGGTAATAATAAATACTAAATAACAATGCATTAATTAAATTTTGAAAATATCCAAAATAGGTACGAATCGATGACTCGAGCAATTATTTCGAAACAAAATGCGTATCTAAAACAAAATACTGAAAATATCTTAAATACCTAAAATGGCTATTAACACAGGTCAGGCTAATTGCCAAGCTACCCAGGAACTCGGCGGTCCCGGGATGGTGTGGCAGTCCAATTCCTGAGAACAGCTCCCTTTTCCACGGTCTGAATGGTGAGGCCTTCTTCCTCCTCCTCCTCAACTATCACATTGCAATCCATATTCTCGTCTTCTAGAAGGGATTTATGATAGCGGGGCTAGGGTTTGAGGGGGGGAAGTGAGAGAGAAGAGAGGAGAGAAGGGATCCAAAGGCGCCGGGTTGGGGGAAATGAGGGTAGGGTTTGGTACATTAAAAGGGGTCGGTTGATTTAGGCCGTTGATCTTCTGAGATCAACGACCAATATTAAATTTATGCAGGGCTGGTATGGGTGCTTGGGTTTGAGTATGGGTAGTTGGGTTTGGGTATTGGGTTATGGGTTAGGATAATTGGGCTGGCTAGTATTGGGCTGGGATGTCCGAAAATTTAATTAAAAAGGGCTATGCTTTAAATACCCCCTTAAATTAATAAAATAATTTATAAAAATAATTAATAAATAATAAAAATGCTATTTGTATATGAAAATAATTTAAAATAATTACTTAATATTATAAAAATATAAAGAGTCATTTTCACGTAAATAATGTAATTATGCATATATGGGATATTATTGCAAAGTTATTGCAATTATAGCCTAAAGATACAACTAAAATTATGCATAAAATGATTAAAGCTCAATATAAATATAAATGATAAAAATTAAGCAATAAATCATTGTAAAATTATTTGTGATGCAATTAGTAATTATTTTGATAAATAAATGCTGGAATAAATTAATTAAAATCCTTTTTAAAATTACAGAAAATTATGGGAAAATACTGTTTGATGCTCATGCACTATTTTGAAAGTATATATGCATTTTAAAAAAAATATATGAGGGAAAAATTGGTATTAGCAGCCGCAGAAGCCATGTTAGAGTTCAAGTTAAGAGAAGTCTCAATTAAAGCCCCAAGGATATGCAGACCGCACAATTATTGTGCGGCTGCGGAATTTAGCTACGCAACTGCACTCAGATTTGTGCGGTCCGCAGAAGGGACCTATGCGGCCGCACTTAGTTTTGTGCGAACCGCAGAACAAGTGACATGCAGCCGCAATCCAGAATAATGCGGCCACAGACCAAGCTCCTGCCAGGACTGAGGAAGAAGTGCGGGCCGCACATGGAATTGTGTGGCCGCTCAACCTCCGAAAGGGCATTTTGTCCGAAATTTCCAGCTTTGTATAAATAGACTTCTTTCACGAAATTAGGTCAAGTTTTGAATATCTGAACATCTGTGGCCCTTTTTCTTTACTCCTTTAGGCAAGTTTAGCTTACTTTAGTGATTAAACATTAGATTTTTGTCTTTAAATCTTGCGTATGATTTTAATTATCATTTCTTCTCTATTTTCTTCATTACCCATTATGAGTAGCTAGATCTTAGCTAGGGTTGTGACCCAACCCTAGTGTGTAAACCTTATGGGCGATTAACTTTATGCTTGTTTATGAATGGGTGTTTGTTATTTAGCTAGATTTATGCTTTATTTATGAGTTAATGGTTGCAAACATTGATTTATGCCTTTTTGACTTAGTCTCTTCTTGAGAAAGAGAGACCTAGTCTAGGTCAACCTAGCTAACAAGGAATTGGGTCAATTGAGAAATTGATCGGCCCAATTAAAGGTTCAAACTAGAGATAGTAACAACCCGACTTGAGCTCTTATCAACGGTTTCGGTCGATACCCATTTGGTCTTGAGAAAGTCAAATGGGGCAAAACCATTCTCTGACCGAGAGGTATTGAGTGGGAAATGCAGTGTTGTGAGCTATAATACACCCCGTTCAAAAAAACAGCATAAAAGTCTTTATCCCATTAGGCGAACACCTAGGTCATGGTCACAGCCCTAGTCCTTTTACAACATTTGAAAAACAACCAAAAATATCATTTCTTAGTTTCATTTACTTAGTTGCATAAAACCAATCAAGTTTGTGGAAGTGCAATTTAGTATAGTTCGAGATCATATACCGTAATATATACTCCTAAATCCCAATCTCATAGCTCCCTGCGGAATTCATCCCCGACTGGAAGTTGGGTATTACTATTGCATCAACCGGTTCACTACCTCAAATAGAGGGTGTGACTTGGACGACATCAATTTCTGGTGCCGTTGTCGGGGAGCTAAAAACGGATTTAGCTATATTTGGTTTTGTGTGTGAATTGTCTTCTTTTCCATTCGAGTTACTAACCTTTTTGTGAAACAATTATACGTGAACAATGGCTCTCAACAACAATGATCCTCTTGGAAACATGCATATGGGGGATGTGGACGTGAAAGATGATCAAGTTGAAGAGGTTCCTCTTGAGCCTCAAGCAAATAGACAAGGCTGGCTGCCTCAAGACAATGTTCCCATTCCACCCCCTCCTCCACAAAGAGCGGCTCCACACCAAGTGTTGTCGAATGAAGAATACGCACGTGCCATAGTCCCACCTCGCATTAGGGCGGGAAACTTTCAAATTACAAATTTCATGCTTACATTGCTAGAGCAACGGGGATTCTTCACCAGGGCTCCAAGTCAAAATGCGTACAAGCAATTGAAAGGGTTTGTTGACACTTGCTGGGGGAGTAAACATACAAACATCTCTGAGGATGCTTTGAGGTTGAGGATATTCCCTTTCTCTCTACGGGGGAAGGCCTTGGATTGTTTAGAGAGGTTGCCAAATCATTCTATCCATACATGGGATGAATTGGCCGAGAAATTCATTTCCAAGCTCTTTTCTCCCGGGCATATGGCAACTCTTAGGGATGAGACTTTTCAAACAAGAACCCAATGAGCCTTTGCACGAGATATGGGAGAGGTATCGTACTATGGTGAAAACCCGAAGAATGACATGACGGAGGCTATGATTCAACAAACTTTCTATAGGGGGATCAATACTACCAACCAATGCGTGGTCAACCAACTTGCCGGTGGAAATTTCATGACAACGCCGTATGCAGAAGCTTTTGATATTCTTAATGAAATGGCGTATACTTCATCGGCATTGCAAAGTAGAGCAAACGTTCCTCAAGGTGATCCAAATGTGATTCACATGCAAAAGAATTACATGATCATGGGCAAGCAATTGTCAAGTTGACCACCACAATGAATCAACTAGCCAAAGCTCAACTTCAACAAGTGCAAAGTACCAAGCAAGTCAATGCAATGGACAGAGTTAGTATGATGGTAAACAAGAGAAGGCAAAAGGGTCCTCAATTGCAAAATCGTGTTGAAAATTATGTGCAAGATGATAGTGGATTTGATCAAGATGAGTCTTACAATGAACAAGAACAGGAGGTACAATATGTGAACAACTTCCAAGGGCAAAGAAACAACAATCAAGGCCCGAATCAACAACAATGGAGACCACAAGGAAATCAAGGGAATTGGAATTCAGACAACCAAAGTAATTGGAATGGTGGTAACAACCAAGGGAATTGTAACAATCAAAACAATCAAGGAAATTGGAATGGTCAAAATAACCAAGGCAATTGGAGTGGCAATAATCAAGGCTATTGGGGAGGCAACAACCAAGGAGGGTGGAAAAACAACAACAATCGGGGGGTCGGGTTTTGAGAGGCCCCCGATATATCAACAACCGAGCAACCCACCTCCCTATCCTTTCCAAGGTCCGAGTTCTTCCAACAATGAGATGGGCCGTATAGAGAACATGTTCAAACAAATGATGGAGAAGAATGCCGACTCTGATGCTCAATTAGCCTCTTACAACACTTTAATTTGTAATTTGAAAGTTCAATTGGGGCAAATCTCGCAAGCTTTGAACACTCGTCCTAAGTTGGCACTACCAAGTGATACGGTAGTGAACCCAAAAGGTGGTAACAACACGGGACATGCCATGGCCGTTACTACAAGGAGTGGAAAAGGTGGGGATGCAATCACCTCAAGTCAAAAGAAACTTGTGGACGATGAGAAAGTGGTACAACAAGATGAGATCCCAGAAATTAAAGTGCAAGCAAATAATAAGGTGAGAATTGATATTGATAACAACGTGGAGGAGACTCATAAGGAAGTGAACTCGTCTAGGGAACACATTGTTGACATACTGGAACCAGTACTGCCAAAGGCTATGAAACCAATACCAAGGACTCCTCCTCCATACCCTCAAAGGCTTGCCAAGTAAAATGGCAAGAACCAATTAAAAAAGTTCATTGACATGATAAAGAGTCTATCTATCAACATGCCATTGGTTGAGGCTTTGGAGCAAATGATGGGTTATGCAAAGTTCATAAAGGACTTGGTGACAAAGAAGAGGTCGATGAATTGTGAAACTATAAAGATGATGCATCAAGTGAGTGTAATTGTGCACTCAATGGATCCTAAATTGGAAGATCCCGGTGCTTTCACAATCCCTTGTAACATTAGGAGTGCCGACTTTGCTAAAGCTTTATGTGATCTTGGGGAAAGTTTTAACTTGATGACCTACTCGATTTTCAAAACTTTGGGGATTGGGCAACTAGGACCCACATCTATGAGGTTGCAAATGGCGGATCGTACCATAAAGAGACCGTTGGGTATTATTGGTGATGTGTTAGTTCGTGGTGATAAATTCATCCTCCCGGCAGATTTTGTGATTCTTGATTGTGAAGTGGACTATGAGGTGCCGATTATTTTGGGTAGACCTTTCCTTGCTACGGGGAAGGATCTAGTTGATGTGGCAGCTGGTGAGCTCACCTTCTGGGTGGATGATGAGAATTTTGTTTTCCATGTGTGCAAATCTATGCGGCAACTGAATAGCATAGAAGTTTGTTCGTTTGTGGATTTGGTGACCGATGTGATTATTGATGAAACAAGTGTTGTGATGAATGTTGATGATACTTTGGAGGCCGTATTGCTAAATTGTGATGATGAAGAAATGGAGGGTTATGTGGAATGTGTGAATGCTTTGCAAGGAATGGGGTCGTACACTTATGAGGCCCGCAAATTGTCCTTGGATCTTGAGAATAGAACCACTCCTCCAACAAAGACTTCAACTGAGGAGCCTCCCATTTTGGAGTTGAATCCATTGCCTCCATATCTTCAGTATGAATTTCTTGGCCCTTCTTCTACTTTACCGGTTATCCTTTCCTCTTGTTTGACTAACATGCAGGTAGAGACCACATTGGAGGTGCTACAAAGGAGGAATAGAGATATTGGATGGACATTGGCGGATATTCGGGAGATAATCCCGGCATTTTGCATGCACAAGATTAATTTGGAGGAAGGTGCCAAACCATCTATTGAACATCAAAGGATACTCAATGAAGCCGTGCAAGAGGTTGTCAAGAAAGAGATCATCAAGTGGTTAGATGCCGGGGTTGTATACCCCTTTTCCGATAGTTCGTGGACTTCTCCGATCCAATGTGTCCCAAACAAAAGGGCCATGACGATGGTCACCAATGATAAGAATGAGTTGATTCCTACAAAAATGGTGACCAGGTGGAGAGTCTATATGGACTATTGCAAGCTCAACAAAGTCACAAGGAAGGATCACTTCCCACTTTCCTTCCTTGATCAAATGCTTGATAGATTGGCTGGTCGTGCTTTCTATTGTTTCCTTGATGGGTATTCCGGCTACAATCAAATTGTCATTGCTCCGGAGGATCATGAGAAAACTAATTTCACATGTCCTTATAGTACTTTCTCATTCTCGCGGATGCCATTGGGTTATGCAATGTACCGGCGACTTTTCAAAGGTGTATGATGGCAATGTTTACGGACATGGTGGGTGATTTTCTTGAAGTCTTCATGGATGATTTTTTGGTAGTCGGGGATTCCTTTGATGATTGTCTAGCAAACTTGGACAAGGTCTTGGCAAGGTGTGAAGATACGAACTTGGTATTGAATTGGGAGAAATTTCATTTCATGGTTGAGGAAGGCATTGTCCTCGGCCACAAAATTTCAAAGAATAGCATTGAGGTCGATAAGGCAAAAATATAGGTGATTTCCAAACTTCCACCTCCGACATCCGTGAAGGGCGTGAGGTGCTTCTTGGGTCATGCGGGATATTACTAGCGTTTCATCAAGGATTTTTCCAAAGTAGTAAACCCTTGTGTAAGCTTTTGGAGAAGGATACCAAATTCCATTTCAACGAGGATTGCATGAAGGCCATTGAGTTGGTAAAGCCCAAGTTGACTACTACTCTCATCATTACCGCTTCAAATTGGAGTGTTCCCTTTGAGCTAATGTGTGATGCAAGTGATGTAGCGTAGGAGATGTATTGGGGAAATGCATAAACAAGGTCTTTCATCTAGCTTATTATGCAGGCAAGACCATGAACAGTGCCCAAGTTAACTATACTGTCATAGAGAAAGAGCTTCGTGACATTGTGTTTGTTATGGAAAAGTTTTGCCCGTACTTGATGGTTGCAAACGTGATTGTTCATACAGATCATGCGACACTTCGCTATCTCATGAGCAAGAAAGATTCTAAAGCCCGTTTGATGATATGGGTACTTCTATTTGCAAGAGTTTGACATTGACATCCAAGATCGAAAAGAAAGTGAAAACCAAGTCGCGGACCACTTGTCTCGATTGGAGGAGGAGGGAAGGCCGCATGATGGCCTTAAATCAATGACTCCTTCCCCGATGAGCAACTTTTGACTTTGTCAATGAAAGAGATGCCTTGGTTCGTGGATTTGGCAAATTATCTTGTGAGTGTTATCATTCCGGTTGAGTTCTCTTCAAACCAAAGGAAGAAGCTCAAACGAGATTGTCAAGACTACTATTGGGATGAGTCGTATCTTTTCCGAATTTGTACGGATGGAGTGATAAGAAGATGTGTACCGGAGGAGGAACAAGTTGAAATTCTTGGGGCTTGCCATTCATTGCCTTATGGTGGTCACCATGGTGGAGCAAGAACGGCGACCAAAGTGTTAAGTTGCGATTTCTATTGTCCCACTCACTACAAGGATGCTAGTGATCTTTTCAAGCGCTGTGATGAATGTCAAAGGGCCGGTGGAATCTCGAAGAAAATGAAATGCCTCTCACCACCATTTTGGAGATAGATATTTTTTATATGTGGGGTATTGATTTCATAGGTCCGTTTGTGAGCTCTTGTGGAAACACTTACATCCTAGTCGTGGTTGATTATGTGTCTAAATGGGTTGAGGCTGTTGGTTTGCCCAACAATAAATCAAGGAGTGTGGTGGCATTTTTGAAGAAGAATATCTTTACAAGATTTGGTACTCCAAGGTCTATCATAAGTGATAGGGGTTCGCATTATTGCAACAAGGATTTCGACACCTTACTCACCAAGTATGGTGTCACTCACAAAGTTACGACCCCCCATCATCTTCAAGTAAGTGGTCAAGTGGAGGTCTCAAACTGGGAGATAAAAAGTATTTTGTCAAAGACAGTGAATGCCAACCGGACGGATTTGTCAAAGAAACTTGATGATGTTGTATGGACTTATAGGACGTCTTACAAAACACCGATTGGGATGTCTCCATACCGGTTGGTGTTCGGGAAAGCTTGCCATCTTCCGGTAGAACTTGAGCATGAGGTCATGTGGGCTTTGAAAAAGACGAACCTTGAATGGGATGTCGCTGCCAACTTAAAGGTGGCACAATTGAATGAAAAAGATGAGTTCTGGTACCATGCATATACAAGTTCATCCTTATACAAGGAGAAGATGAAGTAACTCCATGACAAGTACATTCGGAACACGGAGTATAAAAAAGGTGATCTAGTGTTATTGTTCGATTCTCGGTTACCGATGTTTTCGAGAAAGTTGAAGTCAAAATGGAGTGGCCCGTTAGAGGTTGTTGGTGTGACACCCTTTGGTGCTTTGGACTTGAAAAACTAGAATGATGAGGTGTTTAGAGTCAATAGGCACCGGGTGAAGAATTATCTTGGAAAAGTTGATGATGGCCACGTCGTTGAGGTTCTTCATTTCATGTGATTGGTACTCAGCGTCGTGCCGCGACGTTAAATCAGGCGCTTCTTGGGAGGCAACCCATGTGTCTTTTTCTTTATCTTTTTCTTCTTATTTAGATAGGTTTTGTTTTGTGCTAACTGATTTTGAAGTGTATGCAGGAATGAGTGTGCTTTGCAGGGACTGTGCCTAGAAATTTTTTGCTAAGTATGGAAATTGGGCGGACCACACAAAATTGAGTGCCACAGCAGAATGAACTCTCCGGTCGCATAATTATTGTGTGGACCACTCAACTAGAAAGTCAAAAGTGCACACTCTCTGAAGTTTGTCTGTCAGGAAAAGGGCAATCTGCGGCCGCACAAGGAATTGTGTAGTCTGCACAAAATTCTGCGGCCGCACTCAATAATGTGCGGACCCTCATTGAAAGATAATTTGGTGTCAGGTATAGGAGCGCGGCCGCACATGAAATTCTGCGGACCGCTCTCATCTCTGTAATCCTTTCCAACTGGTGTTAAGTATAAATAAACGGCCTCATGCTCCTGTTCAAATTTTAAACACTCTGAACACTGACCAAGGCAAAGAGCATTGTGCACTCATTTGATTCAAGCTTCCCTCACTTATTTCATCTCTTTCATTCTTCCTTGCATCACTGCATTACTGGTATGTTCAATTCATCCTTAGATTTTCTTTTGATTTTCTTAATTTTTGTTCATAGTAATTTGGTTATTTTGATCCCTAATTGTAAAATTCATCATCATGTTGAGAATTAATGCATTGGGTAACTTCCTACGTGCTAATTGGGGGATGGGTAACTAGTTTACCATGTCCAAATTGCCATTGTCATGCCCAAATTTCTTTCTAAGTATGGAACCCTAAGGTTACTGCATTTTTTATTTGAATTGTGCGGCATTATACAGTCCGCATATCCTTAGTTAGGGCATTTTGGTACAGCTGATTGTGCGGACCGCACTCAAAACTATGCGGTTCCCAAAATTTTGGATTGCGGCCGTTAATCGATCATTTCTCTGTCTTTACAGACTTGACAATTTTGAGGTCTCATTGCGGCCGCACTAGGAATTATGTGGTCCGCATTTCATTTCTGTGGTCGCACCAGAAATTGTGTGGACCGCAGAAGCAGGGTGCGGCCGCACTTCAAAATTGTGTCGTTCGCACTTGCCCTTGGGCAGTCGCACTCACTATTGTGCGGACCGCACTTCTTGACCCTACTTCTATTTTACTGCAACTGTCTACAGTTGTTATACACTATGAAGTTGGACTTAACTGAATCTTGTTTCTATGAATTGCAGGAAATAGTTAGATCTCGTGGTAGAGGTGATACATCCAAAGGGAGGGGTGAACCCTCCCGAGGCTGAGGAAAGAGAAACATACCACTCTCTGTCACAAAGTGATAAACAAGAAGGCAACTATCGGGAGAGCCCCAGAGCCTGCAGAGTCCAGTGAACATTTCTCATCTAGGGAAGCGTCTGAGGGTAACTCTGTTCAAGAGCAGCCCGATGCATAGTCACAGTCGAGGCAGTTTCCGGGTAAATTCCAACTTAGAGATGAGCCTTCCTCCACAGCTAGCTCTTTTGGGGTTCGGAAGAAGATAGTCAGGGTTTAGAGCCCTCTTCCTCACATGTCCCCACTGCACCAATTCCAGTTGACAATGATGATGCTATACCTGATGACGGTCAAGGGGGTGATACCCGAGTTGCCATTCTAGAGAGGTCGAAAAAGAACGAAGTCTGGGAAGACAAATTCGTGAGCCTTAATGCTTTCAATAGGTTTCGAGAATGGTGGACTCAAAGATCGCTCACTGTTGAGCGTAAATTTGATTTGAAGGATTTGGATAGATACAACCCGAACGTGGCAAGACAAATTCGGGAGAAAAAAGGGTGGAAATGGTTCACTCAAAGCGTGGTGGACGCCAAGTAGCACTTAGTTCAGGAATTCTACGCCAATGTGGCGCATTTCAAAAAGGGGACTAAGGTGACGGAAGTGAGAAATTTGAAAGTTAGATTTGATCAAACATCACTGAACACTTACTTGGGACTCGAGGATGCCTAGCCGGTACAATATCTGGAGAAGTTTCAAATGGGTGATGCGGTTCGCCCTTGGGTCACCTTAGTCGAGGCAATTTCCGGGTAAATTCCAACTTAGAGATGAGCCTTCCTCCACAGCTAGCTCTTTTGGGGTTCGGAAGAAGATAGTCAGGGTTTAGAGCCCTCTTCCTCACATGTCCCCACTGCACCAATTCCAGTTGACAATGATGATGCTATACCTGATGACGGTCAAGGGGGTGATACCCGAGATTTTAGCAGCACCAGGACCACCACCACCTTGGATCACAACAGGGGTTCCCATTCAATGGAACACCCTCAATTTTGAAGCCAAGGGTTGGCAAACCTTTGTATGCAGCCGGATAGACCCGAGCAGAAATGAAAACATTCTTCCAATCCCTCGAGCAGTCTTAGTTGCATCCATCATGGTCGGGTACCCAATCAATGTGCGTGTCATCATGCCGGTCAACATGTCTCTGATTGGTAGGTAGGGTGAGAGATCCTATCCGTATCCAAACACCATCACCAAATACCTTACGGATGCGGGAGTGGAGTCAAGTCAAAATGCGTACTCTCTCAAGGACCCGAGGAACCCAATGAACAAGAACAAGGTCAGCTAACAACTATCGTGGGCCAGCTTGAAGAGCCTTCGGTGGTAGTTACAGCTTCCGCAGCCATACCTTCAGCTGACATGCTTGCTACTTCAGTCGGGCATTCTAGCAGTACGGCTGCCATACCTCCACCTCCATCTTCCGGTCCACCATCAGCTTTATGCCTTCATTTTCTACTTATCCACTCACACGCTGAGAGTCTCCCAAACTCTGGCAAGTATCAACAGTTGGATGCAGACAGCTACTGCAACGATGGCTGACTTATCCAGTGTTGTTGCAGCACAGTCTTCTACCCCAGCACCCCAGATGTCTCCCACAGTGGAGGATTCTGTGAAGAAGATTCTAGAAAACTAGAAGACTATTATGGACACTCTGGTGGCACATGGGGGAGCAATGGAGGAGCTAGGGAAACAGGTGAAGAAGATGAGGAAATCCCAGGCTTCGAAGAAAGCACTTCACAAGTTGGCACAAGGGATGACCAAGATAGCAGCAATTAGGGATCTTCAACTTGATCTACTAATGGAGTCAGCTCCAGTAACACCGGCAGCACCATCAGCACCAGCCGGCTAGTATGAGGAGCCAGACCTTGCTGCCCACACTACTGTGACGGTGTTACGGATGTTCACCAACCCCGCTACTCCCCGAGCAGAGGAACATGAGATACAGTTGGAGGAGCCTAAGGGTGGTGATACTGTTATGGACACCGAGACCACATAGGGAGTCCTCTTTACACTTTCCCTTCCTTGTTTTTATTTTGTTAAGCATTGGGGACAATGTTTACTTTTATTCGGGGGTGGAGTTTATTTTATTTGACATTTTATTTTGGCCTGTAAATAGCTGATAACATTTTCTTCTTTTCATTTATGTATATATCTTCTCTCTCAACTGATGTATATATTCTCTCTCTCTTCTCTCATCTTGTATATTCATTTCATTTATTCTTTCAGTAGTTTATTCTATAGCTTCTTTATTTTGCTTTCTTAGTAGTTGTTGTTTAATCTAATAACTTCTTATTTACTTTGATAGCTTCTTTTTAATTTAGTAGTTTCTCTTCATGTTTAGGTAATCAATAAGCCTTTGATTTTCTTAATACACGGTTCTTTCCAAAGGTGCTTTTTTGTGTGAACCGGGTGACTCTTCCCAACGATGGATGGCGTGACAACCTTCTTAAGGGATTGAGTCCGTTTTTGATATTTTAGTTAGAATAGTAGTAATAATGGATAAAAGGATCTATTTGAGTTGAACTAGAAGAGTCGAGCATGCTTCACTTGGTACCAACACACTTAACTACGTACTTATGATTAAAAACAAGTTCATGGAAGGAAATAGCTCTAGTTAGTGACCTTTTGACTCTTGTGCTGACTTAAGCAATCATCGAGTGGTTTAGTTGAACCATTAGTGATTTTCAATCTTGAAGATGGTTTTTGTGGGCCCTCGACTCTATCCTCTTTAACAATCCCGCTGTGTGAGAAGTGAGATTTTTGTTGCAAGTCCAAGTACCCGTGCGAATGGTCTAGAACTTGCCCCGGATGTGTTTCTAGGCGAAATTCTAAGTTTTGCTTGTCTTGAGAAATGATTGTAGGCTCCCCTTGTCCCGCTTGAAATTTTCCATGCTCTACTAATGTTGCTATTCCTAGTCAACACACTTGAGCCTAAGACCTTTCTCATTTGATAACCACCTGACAAGCCTTTACCCGTTTTGTAGTGACCCTCTCTTGGCACCCGAGCTTTTCTTAATACTC
Organism: Nicotiana attenuata; assembly: GCF_001879085.1. Classification (NCBI taxonomy): domain Eukaryota; kingdom Viridiplantae; phylum Streptophyta; class Magnoliopsida; order Solanales; family Solanaceae; genus Nicotiana; species Nicotiana attenuata. The sequence goes on from NW_017670873.1 coordinate 150,358, forward strand.
TTGAGAAGCAATTGGCCAAAACATAAGTTTGGGGGAGAGACGAGGAGTTTGAAAATGGTATCAAGGCACAAAAAGAGAAAAGAAATGAAGAAAGGGAAAGGCAGAGAAAAAGAAAGAAAGAACAAAAGAAAAATGCAAAAAGAAAGTGAATAAGTTGAAAAGTTGAAGTGATTCAATGCAAAGCATGGAGAAAACAAAGAAGGAGAAAATGAATATCATGACCAAGAAAGAGTGATGTTAAGTCTCTCTAGTTCCCCTAAGGAAAAAAAAATGACTCAAAGAGTCGGCAAAATATGAGCCAAAAAGAGAAAATGGAGTGCTTAAGGAAAGATGAACCCGTTCTATTCCAACATGTCATACATTAGTCCAAAAGGCTTCATTACATTCCGAAAAAACCCTACGTGATTTCAAGCCGAGTGAACTTACATTAGTGGTGATTTACACTAGGGGCAAGCATATGGTACTTAGAGCCATACTTGTGAAATTCTTTTAAGAGAGATGAGCGAACTTTTCGCAAATCCTTGAATTGAGTGCTACATTCTTAAGTGAGATATGCTAACAGCGAGTAGAGGAGGAGGAATTTGGGATCCACAATGACCTACATGAAAGAGCGAGCTTCCTTGATGAATAAAGTCAACTTTTGATGCTCAAGTGTCACATTAGAACTATTGGTGCTTAAAACTTCAAATCATTATCTTGTTGATAATTCATAAGTGTTGGGGGTAATTGTTGGTCCCAATTAATGCGTGTTTGATACACCTTAGATTAGTTGGAAAAGCTCTTAACTTGTGGAGGTGGGAATAACTTTAATTGCTTGAGGACAAGCAAAAGCTTAAGTTTGGGGGAGTTGATAAGTTGGGATTTTGACTACTTATTAGCGCCTTTTTACTTTTATTTTAGTCCAAAAGTGCTGAATTGTATTTCCAAAAACTGATGGAATGTGCTCAAATGTAAGAGTATTGAAAAATGAGCCACAAAGATGAAATCCAACTCAAAAAGGAGTAAAGTGAACTCAAGAACAAAAAGCAAGCAAAAGGCTAACGTGCGGACCGCAGAATGTAAAGAAAATCCAACAGTGCCCAAGAGCAATGAGCGGCCGCAGAAGCCATGTTAGAGTTCAAGTTCAGAGAAGTCCCAGTTCAAGCCTCAGAAGCTAGGCGGCCGCACTCAGATTTGTGTGGTCAGCCGAAGGGCCCTACGCGGCTGCACATAGTTTTGTGCGAACCGCAGAACAAGTGACATGCAGCCGCAATCCAGAATAATGCGGTCACAGACCAAGCTGCTGCCAGGACTGAGGAAGAAGTGCGGACCGCACATGGAATTGTGCGGCCGCTCAACCTCAGAAAGGGAAATTTTGTTCGAAATTTCCAGCTTTGTATAAATAGACTTCTTTCACGAAATTAGGTCAAGTTTTGAATATCTGAACATCCGTAGCCCTTTTTCTTTACTACTTTAGGCAACTTTAGCTTACTTTAGTGAATAAACATTATATTTTTGTCTTTTAATCTTGCAATATGAGTTTAGTTATCATTTCTTCTCTATTTTCTTCATTACCCATTATGAGTAGCTAGATTCTTAGCTAGGGTTGTGACCCAACCCTAGTATGTAAACCTTATGGGTGATTAACTTTATGCTTGTTTATAAATTGGTGTTTGTTATTTAGCTAGGTCTATGCTTTATTTATGAATTAATGGTTGCAAACATTGATTTATGCCTTTTTGACTTAGTCTCTTCTTGAGAAAGAGAGACCTAGTCTAGGTTAACCTAGCTAACAAGGAATTGGGTCAATTGAGAAATTGATCGACCCAATTAAAGGGTTCAACCTAGAGATAGTACCAACCCGACTTGAGCTCTTATCAACGGTTTCGGTCGATACCCATTTGGTCTTGAGAAAGTCAAATTGGGCAAAACCATTCTCTGACCGAGAGGTATTGAGTGGGAAATGCAGTGTTGTGAGCTATAATACACCCCGTTCAAGAAAACAACATAAAAATCTTTATCCCATTAGCGAACACCTAGGTCATGGTCACAGCCCTAGTCCTTTTACAACATTTGAAAAACAACCAAAAACATCATTTCTTAGTTTCAATTACTTAGTTTCATAAAACCAATCAAGTTTGTGGAAGTGCAATTTAGGATAGTTCAAGCTCATATACCGTAATATATACTCCTAAATCCCAATCTCATAGCTCCCTGTGGAATTCAACCCCGACTCAAAGTTGGGTATTACTATTGCATCGATCGGTTCACTACCTCAAATAGATGGTGTGACTTGGACGACATCAACGTCTCTGTACCCATCCGCAAGACTCTACTAGACTTGCTCATGACTCGTGAGACCTAAGTGAACCCAACACTCTGATACCAAGCTGTCACGGCCCCAAGTCCACTATAGTTCGTGATGACGCCTAACGCCGCCATCAAGCAAACCAACGGTGATTGATCAAATTAATTACTTATTTTTTTTATTACATTAAAATCATAATTCCCATTAATTAAATAGTATAAAAGCTGGCATTCGTAGAAAACCCATGATTTTGTTTTCAAATTCTTGTATAAAAATATAAATTTCAAGGTGAAATAATAATAATTACGTGAACTACAATAATGAACAACCAGTAGGAACCCCCAAAACCCGGTGTAACAAGTGCATGAGGATCTACTAAGGAGTACAATAATAATACTACATCCGTTTGGAATACAAGTTAGACGGAGAATATAAATAACTCTAATGGAGATTCTGAATGATGCGGATTGTAACGAGGAAATGCAGCTCACCGTAAAGTCCTCGCAATAGCCGCGCCTCTGCACCCAGAGGACCATCGGAAACATGTATATACCTGCACCATAAGTGCAGCAAGTGTAGCATGAGTACGTAAATCAATGCGTACCTAGTAAGTATCAAGCCTAATCCCAGAGAAATAGTGAAGAAGGGTCGACATCAACACTTACTAGTGGTCAAATAAGACAGATACAGTAAGAAGTAAACAAATATGGGGCAGAGCAAATAAACGGTATGAACAAATATAAATACGAGGTACAATCCACCTCTGAACGGTACACTCAAGCTCTCACTAAGCAGTTACCTCCTCAACCGGAATATATATATATAGAACGGACCTCACCGAATAGGTCATCACAACTCAAATCAGGAAAAAAACACACGAATGTGCTGGTTTCTTGTCAGATATTACGTACGACGCTGCCGAGGCGAACGACCCGATCCACGAGAGTGTTTTATAGAAATGTCGCGGCGAACGGCCTGATCCCATCATACTGTATGCACTGCTGAGGATCGAACGACACGAACCATAGATGCATTTATTATACTGTCGAGGCGAATGGCGCGCTCCCATAAAAGCGTGGTACATAATCCTGCCGAGGCGAACGGACTGATCCTATTAGAATAAGAAGCTTTAACGGGTCCTTGACCCCACTCACGAATAAACGTGTGAGTTATGAATTTGAAGGAAAATATTTCGATGAAAACGCTAGCGCGAGAGAAATCTGTAAGAGGAGCACAATTATTCTGCGGCTAATCATGAAGCTCGTCAAATCTCTACAATAGCAAGTCTATCACTCTACGCAAGTCTAGTCTCAAGTCGTAATGTAAAATAAAGGAATTTAATAGGCAAGGAACGACTCAAATAGTAGAGTTATATCATGGCATGAATCTAAGTCTACCCGCATATAACACGAATCTGGCTACGTACGGACTCTCGTCACCTCGTGCGTACGTTCCCCCCGCAAAAGGTAGAACAAATTAAATACATCACCTAGGGATAGTTTCCCCCTCACAGAGTTAGACAGGAGACCTACCTCGCTCTGAAGTTCCATAACAAGTTCCAACGCCACTCTACACCTCAAACCGATGCCCGTTGCTCCAAAACTAGTCAAACAATGTGCAAACCAATAAAGATATACTCTAATACTCATAATAAATCTATCCATAACAATTCCCAACTACACTCAAAACGTCAATAAAATCAACCCTCGAGCCTACATATCCGGATTCCGAAAATTTTCGAAGATAAGCTTTATCCATAACACTACGAACTCAAATATATAATTTATTCCCAATTCTATGCCTAGTTTTGTGGTCAAAATCCAAAAATACCAAAATTTAGGGTTTCTACCAAAATCCAAATTTTTACTAATTTTCATGTTTAAATCTATATATAAACCATGTATTTAACTCACAATATGCAAGAATTACATACCTCGACATGGATGATGAAAATCTTCCCTCCAAGAGCTCCAAAAATCGCCCAACCAAATGAAAATGGGAGAGAAATGGGCTAAGTCCCGCATATAATCCATTTTGCCCAGGCCTGCTCCTCTTCGTGATCGCGGAAAGACCATCGCGATTGTGAAGGCGAAAATCAGTGCCTCCAAAAATGCCCTACGCGATCGCGTCTGAAGACTCGCGATCGCGAAGCATGACCAGACAATCAATCATGTACGCGGGACAACTTCATGTTCGCGAAGGCCAATTCCATCAGCCCCTGCTTCACCACTACGCAAATGCGTGACTCCTTTCGCGAACGCGGTGGTCCAGCCCAGGAGACTATGCGATCGAACTCCTTAGCCCGTGAACACGAAGAAGAATTCACCATTTGCTTCCATTTACCTTCCACGGTCGCATCTCCCTTTTCGCATTGGCGAAGCATGCCAAGGACACCAGAACAACAGCTGCAAATCACCCAAACTTGGCCCGCAACCACCCCGAATCACACTTGAGACCCCCGGGACCCCGTCCAATCACACCAACAAGTCCCAATACCTTATACAAACTTATCCAAAGGCTCGAAATGCCACAAATAACATCAAAATCATGAATCGGCGATCAAAATCATTCTTTCAACTTTCAAACTTGCAAACTTCGACGAACGCATTTGAATCATATCAAAACATTCCAGAATGACGCCAAACTTTACGTACAAGTCACAAATCATGATACGAACCTATACCAAGGCTCGGAACCCCAAACGGACATTGACAACACCAAAGTCCACCTCAAACCAAACTTGGGAAATTCTAAAACCTTCAAAATGCCAACTTCCCACAATAAGCACCGAAATGCTCCCAGGCAACCCGATACTCAACCCGAACATACGTCCAAGTCCGAAGTCATCATACGAACCTATTAGAACCTTCAAATCCCAATCCCGAGATCGTTTACTCAAAATTGAAACCTTGGTCAATTCTTCCAACGTAAAGCTTACAAAATTAGAATTTTCCATCCGAATCAACTCTGAATTTCCCGAAATTCAATTACGACCACACGCACAAGTCATAATACCTAAAGTGAAGCTACTCAAGGCCTCAAATCGCCGAACAGCGCGCTAGAGCTCAAAACGACCAGTCAAACACAAGTTAGTTATGATATATAGGAATATTAATAAGATAGAATTTAATGATAATTAGTTGGACATGTGCTGTAACGACCAGTCAGGTCTCGAATTAAAAACAACCCACTAGCCAGCGACTTTTGTACCTGCGGGCGAATTTGCGCACCTGCAAGCTCGCTTTTGCGAGACAAAGCTGGCTTTTGTGAAGTGCACTGCCCAGCGATTGCATCTTGCATCTGCGACCTTTATCTTGCTTCTGTGAAGTCGCTTCTGCGACCAAGGCTGCGCCAAAAGCGATTGCACCAGCAACAGAAATTCCAACAGCTTTAACAAGGCTCAAATCGATCTGAACCCTGTCCGAAACTCACCCGAGCCATTCGGGGCCTTAACCAAATATACCAACACGTCCTAAAATATGATACAAACTTAGTTGAAGCCTCAAATCATGCCAAAGAACATCAAAACTATGGATCGACGATTGAAACCTTTTGAAATACTTTTAAACATTCAAACTTCGCTGAACGCGTCCGAATTATACTTAAACATCCCAGAATGACGCCAAATTTTACGTGCAAGTCACAAATCATGATACGAACCTATTCCGAGGCTCGGAATCCCAAACGGACATCAATAACACCAAATGTCCACTTCAAACCAAACATAAAAATTCTTAAACTTTAAAAATGCTAACTTTCTACAATAAGCGCTGAAATGCTTCCGGACCACCCAATACTCAAACCCGAACATACGCCCAATTCCTAAATTATCATACGAACCTAATGGAACCTTTAAATCCCAATTCTGAGGTCATTTACTCAATAGTCAAACCTTAGTCAGTTCTTCCAACTTAAAGCTTCCGAAATTTGAATTTTCCTTCTGAATAACCTCTGAACTTCCCAAAATCCAATTCCGACCAAACGTACAAGTCATAATACATGAAGTGAAGCTACTCAAGGCCTCAAACCGCTGAACGACATGCTAGATCCTAAATTGATCGGTTGGATCATTACAGCTATTCGTTTTTGGCCTTAAACATTCAAAATGCCCTTGTAGGTGCAACTAGCATTTTTAGGGGCACTTTTGTCTGGATTTCAACCTTTTTTGAAGTTGCTTGATTGATTTTCTTGGTACTCTTTCGGCAAAGCAGTGTGATATCTAGGGAGAGGGGGGCTAATTTGGAAGAAAATTGTTTTGAGTTCTTCAATATGGATTAGAGGTAGCATTTATAGTTGCTTTAATATAGGAATTTAATTTCTAGATACGTTTGCAAAAGGACGAGAATGATTGAAGTGGTTATACAGTCACGACCAAAAATCCACCACAAGTGTCGTGATGGCACTTAGTCTTTAAGACTAAGTAAGCTGATTTTAATTACAATTCAAGCCTTTTTTTTAATAGTAGCTTAATTCAAGTGTTGAAACCAAAAGCGGAAACAATTATAACAACCTCCCAAGATTGGTAATACTAAGTCACAGACTCTAACTGAATACATGAAATGATCTCAAGGATCGAATACGCAATGTTTTTCTAATAATAATTGATAGTACAATAAAAAGACTCCAAGGGACAGCGACGATGAAGCAGCTCTACCTTGAATCCTTGTGATTAACACACTAACTCTGCCCGAGTCCGATGTCTCCAATACATGGTTCTGCATAAAAAATATGCAGAAGTGTAGTATGAGTAAACCATAGTCAGTACCCAGTAAGTATCAAGACTAACCTCGGTGGAGTAGTGACGGGGTATAGTCAAGACACTTACTAGTCAAATAAATTGTGCAATATAGCAGTATACGATGATAATGGAAAACAAATAGCAATGATAGAAACAAGAATCAATCAAGGATATGAACATCAAGGCCACAAGAACACCGTAAATATTGCTCAAACAAATAAGGAACACAAGTACAACCAATTAATCAAGTCCTGCAAATATCAGTCTTTCGAATATAAATCTTTCAAATAAAATTCACTCTATGACACCTCATCTCATAGTCATAAAACACAGGTCTCAACCCACCTATATATTTTCATGGCACCTCATGCCCATATTTGTACCATAACCGCACGGACAACTGACGTGCCAAAAATATCAATATATGAAATCCGCACAGACAACTTATGTGCCAATAATAAAATCATTATTTACTCACGGCAACTCGTGCCCACATCTCATTTCACAATTGCACGGACAGTTCACGTGCCAATGTCATAAACATTATATACCCATGGCACCTCGTGCCCACATTTCATATCTCATTTGCACGGACAGTTCACGTGTCAATAACATAATCCACCCGGCAATAGCCACAGGCTCACAATTTCAGCATGGATCAGACTATTATCAAGTTTATCAATACAACAAGACAAGTTGCACAAGATATAAAAATAAACACAAGGAAAATCATAATATCACATGAAAGTCACCAACACAATAACCCCACATCATCACATAAAAATCACCAACACAATAACCCCACATCATCACATATCATCCCTGACAATAGCCACCCTTATCTCTCCTATAGCCACATGTATCACTCCATATAATAGCCACCCTTAACCCTATGCCCTGACAATATCAATAGCCACCCTTATCGCTCTGATATCCACCATTATCACTCCTATAATAGACTCCATGTATCCCTCCACCCAGAAAATATCAATAGCCACCTTTATCTCTCTTATAGCCACCCTTATCTCCCCTATAGCCACCCATATCACTCCTATAATAGCCTCACTTATCACTCTGTATAATAGCCTCCCTTATCACTCCGTATAATAGTCACCCTTATCACTCCGCCCAGATAATATCCCAACACACATAACAACGATGAAATGCCACCTTTATGCCCACATAATAACAACAGTGGAATGCCGCCCCTATACGCCGCATAACAATAACTCAAATCATACAACAATTCATACAGAATATTATCACAACAACAATTTACTCAACTCAACTTAAATTTCACATTAAAAAGTCAACCCAAAAGGCAACGCGGCGCCCGCATCTCGGAACCTGACCAAATTTTCATGAAATTCGAACACCTATTCCTGTCACGACTCAAAATCCACTATAGGCCATGATGGCGCCTAACGCCGCCATTAGGCAGGCCAACGGTGATTGATCAACTTAATTACTCATTTTTATTACTTTTGAAATCATAATTTCCATTAAGATGAATACTATGAAATAGAATTTACAAGGTGAAATGATAATAATTACGTGAACTACAATACTAAGCATCCAGTAGAAACCCCCAAAACCCGGTGTCACAAGTGCATGAGCATCAACTAGGAAATATGTTAATATACAACATTTGTCTGGAATACAAGTTAGACAAGAGATTATAAATGACGTTGATGGAGACTCTGTATGCTGCGGGTCATAATATGGAATGCAGCTCACCGTAAAGTCCCTGCAATAGTTGCACCTCTGCGCCCAAAAGACCACCAGAAATGTAAACCTGCACAATAAGTGCAGAAGTGTAGTATGAGTACGTAAATCAATGCGTACCCAGTAAGTATCTAGCCTAACCCCAAAGAAGTAGTGACGAGGGATCAACATCGACACTTACTAGTGGTCCAATAAATCATGTACAATAAGAAGTAAACAAGTATAAGGAAGAGTAAATGAATAGTATAAACCAATATAGATACGAGGTACAATCCTCCTCTGAATGGTAAACTTGAGCTCTCAACTAGCAGTTACCTCCTCAACCGGGGTATATATAAAATGGTCCTCACTAGATAGGTCGTCATAACTCAAACCAGGAAAGACACACGGATACGCTGGTTACTTGTCAAATATTACGCACGACCATGCCGAGGCAAACGACCTGATCCACAAGAGTGTTTTGTAGAAATGTCGTGGCGAACGATCCGATCCCATTATAATATGTGCACTGCCTAGGTTCGAACAACACGAACCATAGATGCATCTATTATACTGCCAAGGCGAATGTCATGCTCCCATAAGAGTGTGGTACATAATCCTGCCGAGGCGAACGGCCCGATCCCATTAGAATAAGAGGCTTTAACGGGTCCCTAGCTCCACTCACAAAAAATGTGTGAGTTATGGATTTTAAGGAAAACCTTTCGGATTGAAACGCACAACGCGGGAGAAATTTGTATGGGGAGCACAATTATTCCATGGCTAAATCAAGTAGCTCATCAAATCTCTACAATAGCAAGTCTATCACTCTACGGAAGTCTAGTCTCAAGTCGTATGGTGAAATAAAGGTATTAAACGAGCAAAGATAACTCTAATAGTGCAATTATAGCATGGCGTGAACCTAAGTCTACCCGTACATAACATGAATCTAGCTACGTATGGACTCTCATCACCTCGTGCGTACATAGCCCCGCAACAAGTAGCAAATAACGAATGCATCACCTAGGAGTAGTTTCCCCCTCACAGGGCTAGACAAGCGACTTACCTCGCTCCGAAGTTCCATAACCGGCTCCAACACCTCTCTAGCACCTCAACCAAAGGCCCATCGATCCGAAACTAGTCAAACAATCATGAAAACCAATAAAAATATACTCAACCTCATAATTAATTAATTTGTGACACTTCCCAACTTTGCTCGAAAAGTCAAAAAAGTCAACCCTCGAGCCCACGTGCCCGGATTCCAAAATTTTTACAGATAAACATTACCCATATCATAACGAACTCAAATATATAATTTATTCCCAATTACATGTCCAAAATCGTGGTCAAAATCAAAAATTATTAATTCTAGTTTTTCCCTAATTTCCATGAATTTTCATGTTAATATATATATATATATATATATATATATATATATATATATATATATATATATATATATATATATATATATATATATATATATTTTAACTTGTAATAGGTGGGAATCACTTACCTCGTGGTAGATGATGAAGTTGGCTCCTCCAAATCGCCGAAGAAAGAGAGGAATTGGTGAAATGAGCAAAAATCCTGATTGAGCAACATATATTCTGCCCATGCGTTGCCTTTCGGGTCGCATGCCCACTTCCGCGATCCCGAAACATTACCACCTCTACTGCCAAAAATGCTCTATGCCATCGCGTGAAGAATCGCGATCGCGAAGCACGACCAGTCCACCAATCGCGAATGTGGAACAAACTTCACGTTCGCGAAGAACAATTCCATTAGCCCCTGTTTCATCTCTATGCGAATGCGTAATCCCACTCGTGAACAATGGTCCAGCCTAGGAAACTATGTGATCGCATACCTTTGCCCGCGAATGCGAAGAACAATTTGCTATCCACTCCCACTTACCTTCCACGTTCGCGTCTGCCTCTTTGCGATCGCGAAGCATGCCCAAGACACCAGAAACTAGCAGTTGCAAATCACCCAAACTTGGTCTGAAACCACTCCAAAATACACCTTGAGGCCACCGAGACCTCAACCAAATATACCAATACGTCCTAAAATATGATATGAACTTAGTCGAAGCCTCAAATCATGCCAAACAACATCAAAACTACGAATCGATGATCGAAATCCTTCTTTAAACTTTCAATTTTCAGACTTCAACGAACAGGTCAGAATCATATCAAAGCATTCTGGAATTACACCAAACTTTTCGTACAAGTCACAAATTACAACACGAACCTATTCAAAGGCTTGGAACCCCAAATGGACATCAAAACACCAAAGTCCACCTCAAATCAAACTTAGGAAATTCTAAAACCTTTAAAATGCCAACATTCCACAATAAGCGCTCAAATGCCCCCGGGCGACCCGATACTCAACCCGAACATACGCCCAAGTCCGAAATCATCATACGAACCTATTGGAACCTTCAAATCCCTAATCTAGTCTTTCACTCAAAAGCCAAACCTTAGTCAGTTCTTCCAACTTGAGGCTTCCAAAATTAGAATTTTCCATCCGAATCAACTCTGAACTTCCCGAAAGTCAATTACGACCACACGTACAAATCATAAAACATGAAGAGAAGCTACTCAAGGCCTCAAACCGCTGAACGACGTATTAGAGCTCAAATTGGCCGATCGGGTCTTTACAATTCCGATATTAGTTCAACCATACCAAAATTATCGAATTCCGATAATGAATCGCCCTCCAAATCTTCACTTTTCGGTTTTGAGAAGTTTTACAATTTTTCTCACTTTCTTCTATAAAATTTGAATTAAATGATGATTATATCCATGTAATTATGAAATATAATCACTTTCGGGTATAGAACACTTACCCAAGATGAACTCATGAAAAATCACTCCAGAATCGCCCAAAACCGAGCTCCAAAAACACAAAACAAAAATGATGAAATGACCAATTTTTGATCCTAAATATTCTGTCCAGTTTCGCTGCGAGGATTTCATCGCACCTGCGGAGTCACTTCTCCGTTGCACACTATCCAGCAGCCTTATCGCACCTACGGTAGAAAGTCCGCTTCTGCACAAACACAGGTGCGAGCAGACCATCGGTTTGCGCTTCATTCACTTCTGCGAAGCCTCCGCCCAGCGTTCCCCAGGTCACTTCTGTGACTAGTTTCATGCCTCTGTGAGCACGCATCTGCGGTCCTTCCTGCGCAGGTGCGAAGGCATCAGCAACCAAAATTTCCAACAACTTCAACAAGGCTCAAAACGATCTAAACCTCATCCGAAACTAACACGAGCCACTCGGGACCTCGTCAGAATTTACCAACAAGTGTTATAACATAACGCAGACCTACTCGGGGTCTCAAATCACGTAAAACAACATCGAAATTACAAATCGCGCCCCGAATCGAATTATGAGTTTTAAATCTTCCAACTTCTATAATTTGCACCGAAACATATCAAATCAATCCTGAATGACTACAAAATTTGTACACGGGTCATAAACGACATAATGGACTTGTTCCAATTTCCGGAATTGAAATCCGACCCTGTTATCAACAAAGTCTACCTTCGCTCAAACTTATAAATATTTTAAAACTTCAACTTTTCTAATTTTCACCAAAATGTGCCGAATTGTCCTACGGACTTCCAAGTCAAAATCCGGACATACGACTAGATTTGAAATCACCATACGAAGCTATTGGAATCATCAAAACTCCATTTCGGAGTTGTTTATACAAAAGTCAAACTCTGGTCAACTCTTTTCACTTAAGCTTCAAAAATAAGAATTGTTCTTTGAATTTAATTCTGAATCATTTGAAAACAAACTCGACCACACACGCAAGTCATGATACATATTACGAATATGAATGGGATGCCATTCACAAATGCCAAGTCGGGTCGTTACATTCTTGTAAGGCCCTGGAAAATTTCGCTGAGTAATTTAAGATTTCGTGGTACCAAGGTAGGCTTATTATTTTGTTTTGTGTGCAAACGAGGATTATTAATATGATAGATATTAATTGGATATGTTAATAAGTGTATAAGTCATATTATAAGTGATATGGGGTCTAAGGAGAGGTCTAAGTCTAAGTCAAGTTGAAAAATTACATGATAGGCTAAAATTTCAAATGAGTATGCACAAGACCAAACTTTGGATATATATATATATATATATATATATATATATATATATATATATATATAAAAGGTTTTATGTGATGCACAACCTAACAAATGAAAGATATTCGAGTCTAGTTTCTAACGTTTCAAACCGTTCGTCATTTGGACACTCCTACAAAAAGTTATGACCAAATTACCAAAAGCTGGCAAAATGCAATTCTGCGGCCAATTGTGCGACCGCAGAATGATTCGGCAAACCGCAAAATTGGTCTGCGAACCGCAAAATGGTCGCAGCCCAGCCCAGTGCAGACCACTTTTGGGCACCAGTTTCCCGATCTATTCTGCGACTGCACACCCGATTTCAGAGCTTCATCTTCCTATATTCATAATATAACGACCCGGACGGTCGTTTCATGAGTTACCGCTCCGTTTCCTCCATTTTATCTGCTTATTGCTCTATTTATCGGTTCTATATGTGATTGGGTTAGTTGGCTCGGGTTCGGAAAGGTTTTTAGAATGTTTGAGACACTTAGTCTCTTTTAAGAAAGCTTAAGTTGGAAAAGTCAACCGGATGTTGACTTATGTGTTAGAGGGCTCGGATGTGAATTCTGATGGTTCGGATATCTTCGGGAGGTAATTTGGGACTTAGGAGCGTGATTGGAATGTGCTTTGGAGGTCCGGAGTAGATTTAGGCTTGAATTGGCGAAATTGGATTTTTGGCATTTTTCGGTTGATAGGTGAGATTTTGATATAGGGGTCGGAATGGAATTCCGGGAGTTGCAGTAGTTCCGTTGTATCATTATGGATGTGTGTGCAAAATTTCAGGTCATTCGGACGTGGTTTGGTTGGGTTTTTGATCAAAAGCGTAATTTAGAAGATTTTGGAATTCTTAGGCTTGAATCCGACGCGAATTTGGTGTTTCGATGTTGTTTTGAGCGTTCCGAAGATAGGAACAAGTTTGAATGATGTTATGGGGTATGTTGGCATGTTTGGTTGAGGTCCCGAGGGCCTCGGGTGAGTTTCGGGTGGTCAATCGGACCATTTCATGCTTTGGAAAAATGCAGAAAACTGCTGTTCAGTGTTGCAGAGAAATGACCTTCGCGTTCGTGAGTAGGCCCTTGCGTTCGCGAAGGGTTAGCAGGTGAGGGTGAGGATTCAGCCTTCGCGTTCGCGAGGGAGGCTACGCGTTCGCAGAGGGGCTGGGATCTTGTGCATCACGTTCGCGAGGTATCAGACGCGTTCGCGTAAAAGAAGTTGAGCAGCTGAGGTTCAGGTGGAATTGTTCTTCGCGTTCGTGGAAGGGGAGACGCGTTCGTGGTGATTAAGGGTGCTAATCCTTCGTGTTCGCAAGCTGGGTGACGCGATCGCGATGAAGGAATTTTGGTCAAAGTAAGTTTGTGCTTCGCGAACGCGAGACATTGACCGTGTTTGCGAAGAAGGATTTTTATGCCTGGGCAAACTGTTTTAATAGCCATTGTCCGCGATTTTGAGGTTAACTTCCACCATTTTTGAGCGATTTTGGAGCTTTTTTAAGAGGATTCAAGGGGAAACGCTTGGAGGTAAGATTTATGTACTTAATACTCGATTCTTATGTGGATTCTACCTAATTAATCATGGAATTTAAACCTAATATTGTCTTGATTGCACCTGCCAAGACTGTTTAGAAGATCCAATTGGAGAATATGATGAACATCACCAGCGCAAACCAAAATCCAAGAAAAAGAAGAAAGCTACTGAAAAATAATTTCGAGCCAAATATGAAAATAAAGATCCTTCAATTGGCTCATTAAGCCGTCCAGGTAAATATGAATTTCTTGTCAGTTATGAACCCCAGGAATGGCCAAAATTACCAGAAAAATTCACTCCAAGTTGGGATGATAGTGAAACCACCCCAAAACCCAAACCACCGTCAGCTCATAACCCAGAATCCAAAAAGCAACCTGAACCTAAAACTCCATCAACCCAAAAGTCTACACATCCGCAAATATTTATGATGAGTCCTTCAAGTTCCAGCCACTCCCAAGATTTTTCTCCACTTCAATCTTTCGAAAAGAGGGTATCAGTCATGCCCCAAAAATTTCCAAGAAAAACATAGTACTACCTTCTGGAGAAAAACCCCCAACGAGTGACATTGAAGCAACAATAAATTGGCAATCAGAAAACTCCATCTGCCAAAACAAAGTCCTGAACAACATTGGCAACACCATAAAGAATGTGGCCCATACACAGAACAAAATGATGAGCAAAGTGGAAACAATTGAGAAAAAAATAGAGCAAACATCGTCTCACCATGCCGGACTAATCAAAGCCTTGGAACTAAGGTTAGCAAATTTACAATATGAGATTTGTCCGCCAGGAACTTCGCTTTTCCAATTTTTCCAACAACAACAAAAAGAGACGATTTCCATCAAGGAACAAATCGTCGTTTGTGGTTGGATTTTGAAGCTATTGGTATGTATGAACTCGTGGGGAGATAAGGAGTGTAATGGTGTAAATTTATTGAATTCTGAGACGTGGGCCCGGGGGTCGGGTTTGGTTAATTTCGGGAATTTTGTTGTTTTTCGATCGTTTTCGAGTGGGCTTTGTTCCCTTAGCATATTTTGATGGTTACGTTCTGATTCTGCCTAGATTTGGAGCATCCGGAGGCCAATTCGAGGGGCAAAGGCATCGGGAGCTAGAGTTTGGACCGGATTGAGGTGAGTAATGATTTTATATGTTGTCGTGAGGGTATGAATCCCCGGATTACACACGTTAGGCTATGTTGAGGTGACGCACATGTTAGATGAAGAGCGTGGGGTCGTGCACTGTTGGGGATTGTGACTTGGTCCATCCCGAATGACTGTTTTTACTGCGTATTTGATTGCAAATTGTTCGATGTTATCGTGTTTTGGGCTAAATGCCATATTTGGGCTTCGTGCCAACTATTTGGACCCTTAGGGGATTTTTACTGCCATTTCCTCACCGTTTTGACTTTATACTTGTACTCAATCATGCTATATTTTACTATTTTCATAACTCAGCCATGTTTACTCTGTTTTAACACCTTAAATGATATTTTTAAAGATATTTTGAGCTGAGCATCATGTTTTACTGTTACCCGAGTGGCTTATGAGATTCTGACTGCGTAAGGCCGAGGGCTTGTGTTGTGAGGATACTTTTGGGTCGGGCTGCACGCTGCAGCGGTGATATTCTGATTATGATTATGAGGCCGAGGGCCTGAGATTGTACGCCACGAGNGAGCTAGGGACGTCAGCTGAATCTCAGCACAACTTTTCATCCACAGACTGATGGACAATCCGAGCACACAATTCAGACGCTCGAGGATATGTTACGAGCATGTGTGTTGGATTTAAAAGAAGTTGGGATGGACATCTACCTCTGATCGAGTTTGCATATAATAATAGTTACCACACCAGTATCCAAATGGATCCATGCGAGGTTTCATGTGCCCGAGGGGCGATTTTTATGTGTTTATCTTTTCTAGCTGCCTTTCATTTACTTGTTTAACAGCTTAAAAGGTGCTCTATGAGGTTTACACTATTTATTTGTATTTTACGGATTTCACTCTGCCTCTCTATAGCATATTGTTGTGTTTAACGTGATTTCTTATCGCTCAGTCTTTATTTGTTGTTATTACTCACTGAGTTGGAGTACTCACTTTACTCCCTGCACCCCTGTGTGTAGATTCGGGCGCTACAGGTCCTGCTACTGAGGGTTGATAGTTTCCAGCAGATCTTCGGAGATTTACTAGGTAGTTGCTTGGCATTCGCAGCCCAGTGTTTCTCCCTCATATCAGTATTTCTGTTCCTAGTTCTGGATTTTGTAATAGACTATGTAGTCTTTTCTCCATATTTCAAGACTTATGTTAGATTCTCGTGACTGGTGACACCCCGATGTCGGGCTGTGTTGGTTATTTTTCCACAATTATACTGTTTCACTTATATTTTGGGATTATTAGCATGTTAATGACTTAAATTGTGTTGCTTTAGTTGTTTAAAATGAATTGTGTTGTGTCGGTTGGCCTTGTCTTCACGAGAGACGCCATCACGACCGAGTTCGGGTTTAGGGTCGTGACAAGTTGGTATTAGAGCCTAGGTTACATAGGTCACACGAGTCATGAGTAGGTTTAGTAGAGTCTCGCGGATCGGTACGCAGACATCTGTATTTATCCTCGAGAGGCGGCAGAACCTTTAGGAAAATTCCATATTCTTAAAATTCCTGTCGTGCGTGCGAATCTGTTGATCCGAGTATTAAACTTTTGTTATTCTATTCTCTCACAGATGGTGAGGACACGAGCAGCCGATCAGGATGGACGACCACCAGTACCACCAGCTGGGGCCACTAAAGGCCGAGGACGCAGTCGAGGCCGTGGTAGGGGCAGAGGTGTAGCCCGCACAACAGCTGGGGCAGCACCTGCAGATCCACCAGCCGCCCCAGTTCAGGATCAGGTCCCAGTTGTGGACGCTCCAGCAGCACCAGCTCAGGCACCAGCTATGCCCATTGTGATTCCAGGTGTTCAGGAGACTTTGGCCCAGATCTTGACAGTATGTATGAGTCTTGCTCAGGCGGTCGCGATTTCTACCACCGCAGCCACTTCTCAGGCAGGGGGAGGCTCTCAGACTCCCGCCGCCCGCACACCCGATTAGGTGGTTCAGGGATTGCAGACACCGGAGGCACCACCAGCCCAGCCGATGGCAGCTGCTCAGGGTTACGTAGCTCCAATTGTGCCAGAGGACGAGCAGCGCAGATTGGAGAGGTTTGGCAGACTCCAACCTTCTACTTTTAGTGGTGTAGAGAGCGAGGATGCCCAGGGTTTCTTAGACAGATGTCAGAGGATTCTTCGCACCGTGGGTATTCTGGAGACCAGCAGGGTTGCATTCACAACCTTTCAGTTTACGGGAGCTACCTTCACTTGGTGGGAGGCATATGAGAGGCGTAGGCCTGTTGGTTCGGCACCTCTTACTTGGCAGCAGTTCTCTGCTCTATTTTTGGAGAAGTATGTCCCACAGTCCCATAGGGAGGAGCTGCGTAGGCAGTTCGAGCAGTTATGATAGGGGGATATGACTGTTACTCAGTACGAGATGAGGTTCTCAGAGTTTGCTCGTCATGCGATTTGGCTGGTTGCTACGGAGAGAGAGAGGATCGGGAGGTTTGTTGATGGCCTCACATATCAGCTTCGGGTTCTCATGACTAGGGAGAGAGTGTCAGGTGCTACATTTGAAGAGGTTGTTGATATCGCTCGTGAGATTGAGTCAGTCTGTCGCCAGGAGCGCGAGGAGAGGGAGGCCAAGAGGCCTCGAGGACATGGTAGTTTTGGGGATGCTCCTTCGAGGGGCCAGTTTCAGCACGGCAGAGGCCGTCAGTTCAGGCATGCTCAGTCAGCTCGCCCAGGTTATCGTGGGGCATCATCGGGCCATGGTTCTCACGGTTCTCAGCAGGGTCATTCCTCACTCAGTGCACTTCCAGCCTAGGGTTCGTCCCGTGCTCCATCAGTTCAGGATTCTTCCACGCCAGGTGCATTTATTAGTTGTCGACGCCCCATATTTCTCGCGAAATCGGGTTTACGACATTTGGGCAGACAACTCTATTCCTTTTGGGAATTTGGGTTTGGGATTTAGAAGAGTCGCCACCTAATGATTAAAGTGCAGTAGGGCACTAGGAAGGGGTTTGAGTTTGAAGAACCAGAGTTTGGGTAAGGGCTAGAAATTATCTCGAGGGGAAGGTGTTAGGCACCCCTCAAGATCCACTAGTGTGGTTCCCGGCCATGTTATATTGTGACTTCACATAATCAAGTAAACAATTAAGGGTTTGGATATACCACATTGCAAATATGTTGAAAAACTTTTGAATGTAAGCAGGGAGAGCAGGAATTTAAGAAAAAGAAAAATTTGAATAGTTTTACAAGAAGAGATGAAAGCAAACAGAGGGAGAGGAGTCCTAGGTTTATGATTAATATGGATCATCCACGCAACACCCGGTAACCAATTATACGCGTGGTGTTATCACGTGATCATCATCTCCATATTCTACCCTTCCCACCCCGTAAAGGTTATTAAACGCGTGAGTTGGTCACGAGTACTTATTGCATGCTATTACTCGTCCCGTCCTATAAGTCCTGGAGGGCATTTAGGACCACTATTCCTATGTGGTAAGGACTTGGCTGAACCCTTAGGTTTAAAGGCTAAAAATGCTAAGCGACATACATAACAAATAGGACTGCACATAAGGGAACATACAAAAACAAATAAAGGCTCACAGATCCCTCCACAAGTGAACACATAATTAGCAGGTCTCAAACACATTCAAGGTCTCAAAGATAGTAGTTTATTTTTTTACAAAAGGAATACGTAACAGCAGTTGAGTTAGTGAAAAGAACCGTTAAAGCATGGTTTTAAAAAAATGAAGTAGTGACAGTAGTTTAACGAGGTGCAGGACAAGTAAAATAGCACGATTCTGGGCAGAGGAAGGTAACCCAGTAGTTTGAAAACATAAGAAATCAGAAACTTAGCGAGAGTAAATAGATGCGCCGTTTCAAAATCGTTTCCAGATAGAGCAGGATTTTTTTTTAAAAAGAGTCAAAGCGGAATGGGAGCGGCATAGTTCTAGATTAAAAAGAAAGGCTGGTTACTGGTAACAGCATGATTAATCGATTCTTATCAGGCCTAAAGTTTGCCTAGGCGTCCTATGCATTGCCTAATCATCTTAAAGAGCGAACATGCATATTTGATCCCTTTCTTTTTTTAGTTTCAAAAGAGGTACGCAAACGGTTAACCGTACTTGTATTATTAGGTTAAGCATGCTAATCAGACATTTGACAATTGCAACTCAGGCAGGTATGACACCTTAAGTAACAGGATGTCTAATGCACATAGGAGTTCCTAAAACATGATTTCTAAATGCCAATGAGAATGTAGTAACAATTATTCGCTTATTACAATTATTGCTCGTTATTAACTGATCATGGTTGCAAGATGAACATGATAACAGGCTGAAAGTAAAGAACCTAAAGGAGGATCTCTAGTGAATGAGATGCATGTCCTATACAGGTTATCTATTGTGCAGATAAGTAAATAAAATCCTATAAGCATATTTTCTACCTATTATTTAAGCTAAGCATGCATACCTCCCCCCCCCCCCCCCAATATTCACTATTCAGCCCCAAATCATTCGTTTACAGATTATTACAAACCAATAGTATCTGAATTACAATAATAAAGAACAAAAATAAATAAGAAGTTATTCTATAGGGTGGCCTTCAATCAGGCCCATTCTTCCAACCTCACTCCTTTCGAGTTTCACAGCTTTTGCCATGGTCTGGGTGCGGCAAAGCTCCCTGGGGTTCCATTGGATCCCTGGCCAATACCAGCATCCAAACACTTAACAGAATGTAGGACAGGTGCAGTGGTGGATTACCAGCCTTGTGTGTCAAAGTTCAGTGGGTACTAAGAGGCACCTAAAGCAATGCTTCACACGAAGGGGGTAGAACCTATCTTCTAAGAGTAGTGTGAAGTGCAGGAAGGAGAGGAAAGTTGATAATTTAAAGCGTTTACACAGAGTTGGAGGGTTGCACACAAGGATAATGGGCAAAGGGGACAAATAGATCACATTAAACATCACCAAAGGATCAGAGACTTAATAAAACTTACTAAGCATGGGTACACAAAATCAAAAGAGTTCAAAGAGACTTTAAAATGGTCAGATTTAGACATAAAAATAAATAGTAACAACATGTAATCATAACAGGTAGGATTAGGAACAAGCAGTGATCATGAGCATGCGAGAATCAACAGGCAAAACAAGAATCAATCACACGTTGCACAGCAGAAGCATAGGTAGAAAACAACTAGGAATAGAACACACTAAAGTAATAATAACCACATTAGTTTGGAGCATGGAATTTAATCAGAACATACCAGTAATAAGAGAAAAATAGCAGAATGCAAGAGCCAAGTATAAGAACAAGATTAGCCTTAGCTTTTCAACTGGCTAATGAAAGTCAGGAACAGGAAGCAACAACAGCACAAGAGAGAAAAGGAGAGAAATAGCACGAGAGAGAGCACTGTGATTGATGTGTATATTTTGTGATATGCAATGTCTGTTCTCTAAAAGAGAATTGGGGGGGGGGGGGTTACTTATAGTACTGAATACGAGTAAACAAACAAGGTAGCAGTCCCTAATTAAGGAACTGGCATCAATCATAATCCAATCAGTACATGGACTCCCCTTTAATTAAGGAGTCAGAGTCGAGCGGTAATAAGCAATCATTTAAAAGGAAAGAAATTACAATGCATGGTATGATCAAAAAAGGAAACAAAATAGCATAAAGTATACAATAGAGACTAGGTACTTGATACTCTAATTAGGGAAATAGGTCAGGCAAATCAATCAGCATATTTGTGCACCCATATAGGGCAAAATACCATTTTAATTCCGGAAAATAGTTTTCAGAATAATGAAAGAGGTTGAAAACCTAGGAAACCAGTATTAATAGGGGAAAGTATCCCACAAATTAAGGAAGCAATTCGAAATCAGTACCAAACCATAAGGAAAATATGCAGAATCATAATATAAGGCAAGTATCACAGTCTCGACAAGGGTTTGCAAGAATCAGTATAAAATCACCATGTAAACAATCAGAGAAACCTTAAGCGAAGGACAAAGAATGGTAGGGGGATGAAACACTAGCAACAAAATTAGAGCAAAGAGCACGGAACTCAGAGAAGAAAGCAGAAGAACCCACAAACGAGCAAATAATACAAACACAAACATATAAAGTTAGGGTTTCATCAGACTTAAACAAACGTTTAGAAATAGTACTGAGAATCACGAATTAGTACTCAAAAAATCAAAAATAAAGTGATTAAAAAAAGAGAGGTTCAGAAACCCTAGTTTCAAAAAGGGAAAAAAAACGCTTAAAACTTGGGCCATCGTAAAGATCGAGTAGAGAGTAGTGCAAAACATAAAGGCGTGAGTTAAAAAATCGTTAAAAATATGGGGATTCAAGAGGCTTGGGTCAAGATTAGGGTTTCATAAGAAACCAGTGAGAAGTAAGAGAAACCTGGCTGTGAAACTCAAGGATAATGGTGTTTATAGCACCATCGAACCAAAAAACCGTCGGAGAAAGGCCGGAAACAAACTCGTGCAAAGCTTCAGTGACCGTCTTGTATGGTGGAGACTCATGGGGTCTCAGAGATGGAGGGAACCGGCGAGATAAGGCTTTGTGATTNGTCTCAGAGATGGAGGGAACTGGCGAGATAAGGCTTCAAGGCGGCTGGTGGTCGAAAGAGGTGAGGCTAGAGGTGGCCGGAGAGAGGGTGAAGGCCATCGGAGATGAACCAGAAGGTTCTAGAGAAAAGGAGGAGAGGAAGAGACGAAGAGAGAGAGAGACTGGTCTCGAAAAATGAGGGGTCAAGGGGGGGGGGGGGTAGATTAGAAATTAATTAAGGAAAGAGGATCTGGGCCGTTGATCTTATTTGATCAACGACTCAGATTAGTTCGGAGCTGGGCCGGGTTGGTTTAGATATTGGGCTGGGGCGGGGGTAGGGTTAAATTGGCCTAAAATTGAAATAATAAAGGGCTATGTGTTAAATAGCCAATTTCCCTCTTTTATTTTATATAAAAATAGTAAAAATGATTTTAAAAACAAACTTAAGGTACTGAACTAATTAATAACGTATAAATATTAATCTAAAAATACTGGAAACGATTTTACAATTATAAAATGCTGTTAATTGTAATATAGGCTATAATTGCAATTTATGCAATTTAACTTAGAAAATACCAAACAGATTTGTAAAAATTTCCAAAAAATCACCTTAATTATATCTTGGTGTAAATATGAGAATGAAGAAGAAAAAAAATGATAATCTGGGAATAACTGTTGGATTTCGCACTACTAAGATAGACAAGAAATCGATTTTAAAAATCTTAGAAATTAGGAAAAAAATACCAAAACTCTTGGGCATGCTTATATGCGCATACACATGCTATTTTGAGGATATTCTGAGTATATAAAAGATACACAGGGAAAAAATTGGGTATCAACAGCTGCCCCTCTTTACCCGAGAAGGATGAAAGAGTTGTCGGGTAAAGATATGATGGCCAATTTTGACCGAAAGAAATGATTTGAAAAGTTCTGACCGAGCTCTGGTTCCTGAGCTGCCTACATATCCCTGGTCTTACAGGAATCAGGCCATATGTAGTTCAGGGCCCACCGACGGAACATGCCGATGGAGATTTTCCCAAGAACGGACGAGATATTTGGATTTGGGTAGCATTGTTACGGGTTTAACAGAGCTGCGGAAACTGGAGCGGGATCGCTCCTGCTGACACGGCTGTTGCTATCCGGTTTACCTGCAAATAATAACACGAGCGCATGTGTTATGCATACATTTTAAACATGATGCAAGTTCCCGTTGGACCATGAATGCTGTCTTTGGACGGTTAGGATGACGTCCTCGGACCATGGTGTCCTGGGCCATGAAACATTTAATAAGGATTCGCGGGCTATGAAATGGTGTTCTCGGGCTATGAGGATGATGCCTCCGAACCATGATGCCTTTGAATAATGATATGCAAGAGATAAAAGTAGGGTCCTCAGGCCATGGCATAGCGTTCTCGGGCTATGAAAATGGTGCCTCCGAACAATGACGCCTTTGGATAACTTGGCGATCTTTCAGCCCATGAAATGAGGGGTTTGGCGATCTTTCAGCCGATGCAAAACTTAAATAATAAAAAATGGCGATATTCCAGCCGATGTAAAGTGTAAATACAAATGGCGATTTTTCAGCCGATGCAAGATTTAAATGAAGTGGCGATATTTCAGCCGATGTAAAGACTTAAAATAATAAAAAAAATTAGCGATATTTCAGCCGATGCTAAGTGTAAAATATGAGTGGCGATCTTTCAGCCGATGCGAGATTTAAATGAAGTGGCGATATTTCAACCGATGCGAGATTTAAACGAAGTGGCGATATTTCAGCCGATGTAAAGACTTAAATAAAAAATGGCGATATTTCAGCCGATGTAAAGACTTAAATAAAAAAATGGCGATATTTCAGCCGGTGCTAAGTGTAAATATAAATGGCGATTTTTCAGCCGAGATTTAAATGAAGTGGCGATGTTTCTGCCAATGCTTAGTCTCGAAGGGCAGAATAGTAGCCTTATGCAATGCAGAGAAATGGAAACAATGCTTAGTCTTGGAAGGAAGAAAGGTAGCCTTATGCAATGCAGAGAAATGCAGATGGAGACAATGCTTAGTCTCAGAAGGTAGAAAGGTAGCCTTATGTAATGCAGAGAAATGCAGATGGAGACAATGCTTAGTCTCGGAAGGCAGAAAGGTAGCCTTATACAATGCAGAGAAATGCAGATGGAGACAATGCTTAGTCTCGAAAGGCAAAAAGGTAGCCTTATGCAATGCAGAGAAATGCAGATGGAGACAATGCTTAGTCTCGGAAGGCAGAAAGGTAGCCTTATGCAATGCAAGAAATGTAAAAGGCAAGTAATGGTAAAATCTCTTAGCTGATAGCTTTATAGCTGATAGTTGATTGCTATATTGTGGTTGCTGGGGATGTCGTGTATGGGTAGCAATTGTAAATAGGTGATGATTCTGAGAGTTGTATTCCCGAGAAGTATGTGTACATAGATATATCTGATGATGTTACGACTTGAGTGCCTGCATCCAAAGAAAAATCGTGAGTTTAGTAAAGGGGAAAGGTTAGTTCGTGTTTCCGCTGACTTTGCTTGATCTGCTCGGCTCTGATCTGATGACACGGTATGTATCATGGGGGTAGCGTTGCTAAACAAAACAATTTTGATAAAGGACATGCATGATTTAGTGAAAAATGTAACGTAATCATATAATTTAAAAAAAATAGTTTTCTTTTAGATAAACCGACGACTGCGACGCGGTTCAAGACATTGCAACCTCTCTCTTCGGAGTTTTGAGGGTCCTCCTCAAAATTCTGCCCCAGTTTGCTGGGTTGGTGCTTCCAACGGCTGCGTGCGATGACTGGCTGAAGACCAACTTCAGAATTTTGAGGGTCCTCCTCAAAATTCTGCCCCAGTTTCCAATTGCGGGGGGAAATGGAAATATTATCGAATCGTGACTGAACCCGTAAGGCTGCCTACGTATCCCCTCTTAAACGGGAATCAGGTCAGGCGTAATTCAAATTACATCATAAAGAAATCATAAATGGCTACACATAGTATCACTTTACTGCATCTAAATTGATCGGCTTTGGTCAAACTTCTCCGTCCATTTCTGCAAGTATGAGGGCTCCTCCGGTTAGAACCCGGTGAACCATGTACGGACCTTGCCAGTTGGGTGAGAATTTCCCTTTGGCTTCGTCTTGATGCGGAAAAATCTTCTTTAACACCAGCTGCCCTGGTGTAAACTGTCTTGGCTTGACTCTTTTGTTGAAGGCTCTGGACATTCTGTTCTGATACAATTGACCATGGCAAACTGCATTCATTCTCTTCCCATCTATAAGAGCTAGTTGCTCGTAGCGACTTCTCACCCACTCTGCATCGTCAAGTTTTGTTTCCTGTATGATCCTCAAGGAGGGAATTTCTACCTCAACTGGAATGACCGCTTCTGTACCATAAACCAACATATATAGAGTTGCCCCGTTTGATGTGCGAACTGTGGTACGGTATCCCAATAAAGCAAATGAAAGCTTTTCGTGCCACTGTTTATGCTTCTCTATCATTTTCCTCAGTATCTTCTTGATATTCTTGTTGGCCGCTTCTACAGATCCATTCATCTGAGGCCTGTAGGCTGTAGAGTTCTTGTGTTTAATCTTGAATGCTTCACATATAGCATTCATCAGATCACTGTTGAGATTGGAACCGTTGTCAGTAATGATCGACTCTGGGATGCCGAGTCGACAAACGATACGGTCGCGAATAAAGTCTGCCACGACTTTCTTAGTCACTGCCTTAAATGATGCTGCCTCAACCCATTTGGTGAAATAATCCATTGCCACTAGAATGAATCTGTGCCCGTTTGATGCAGCAGGCTTGACAGGTCCGATAACATCCATTCCCCAAGCGGCGAACGGCCATGGCGAGCTTGTTGCAGTAAGCTCATTTGGAGGCACCTTTATCATGTCTGCATGTAGCTGACATCGATGACACTTTCGGACATACTGGATGCAGTCCGTCCCATAGTCATCCAAAAATAACCAGCTCGGAGTATCTTCTTTGCTAAGACAAAACCGTTCATATGCGGACCGCAAGTCCCAGCGTGAACTTCTTCTAATAACCGGGATGCTTCCTTTGCTTCGACACACCTTAGTAATCCCTAATCGGGAGTCCTCCTGTACAGGATTCCTCCACTGTGAAAGAAGTTGTTAGATAATCTCCGAAGTGTGCGTTTCTGAGTAGCATTTGCAAGTTCCGGATATTCTCCTGTTGTCAAATACTCCTTGATGTCATGGAACCATGATTTTCCATCCGCTTCTTCCTCGACATGAGCACAATAAGCTGGTTGGTCATGAATATTTATCGGAATAGGATCTATGAAGTTCTTATCTGGATGCTGAATCGTAGACGATAGAGTGGCCAATGCGTCAGCAAACTCATTCTGGACTCTAGGGACATGCTGAAATTCTGTCTTTGTGAACCTCTTCCTCAACTGCTGTACATGATGCAGATAAGGGAGTATCTTGGAGTTCTTGGTTGCCCATTCTCCTTGGACCTGATGTATGAGCAAATCTGAATCCCCCATCACTAGTAACTCCTGAATGTTCATATCAATGGCCAGCTTGAGCCCTAAGATGCAGGCTTCGTATTCGGCCATGTTGTTGGTGCACGGGAACCTGAGTTTGGCAGATACCGGATAATGCTGGCCGGTTTCAGATACTAGGACTGCTCCTATGCCAACTCCTTTGAAATTTGCTGCTCCGTCGAAAGACATTCTCCAACCATCATAGGATTCTGCAATATCTTCTCCTATGAAAGATACCTCTTCATCAGGAAAATACATCTTTAGAGGCTCGTATTCTCCATCCACGGGATTCTCGGCGAGATGATCCGCCAAGGCTTGTCCTTTGATTGCCTTCTGAGATACGTAGACAATGTCGAATTCGCTCAACAGGATTTGCCACTTGGCTAGTTTGCCAGTGGGCATGGGGTGTGAAAGATATATTTCAGCGGATCCATTCTTGATATGAGGTAAGTGGTATAGGCACAGAAATAATGCCTCAACTTCTGAGCTACCCAAGTCAGAGCACAACATGTGTGTTCCAATAGGGAATACCGGGCCTTGTACGGGGTGAACTTCTTGCTGAGATAGTTGATGGCCTGCTCCTTTCTCCCCGTTTCGTCATGTTGTCCCAAAACACAACCGAATGCCCCATCCAATACTGCGAGGTAGAGCAATAGAGGTCTACCTGGTTCTGGCGGAACCAAAACTGGCGGCGTTGACAGGTATTCCTTGATTCTGTCGAAGGCTTTCTGGCAATCATCAGTCCATTTGGTAGCGGCATCCTTCTTCAACATTTTAAAGATCGGTTCACAAATGATAGTGGACTGAGCTATGAATCGGCTGATATAGTTGAGTCTCCCCAGGAAACTCATCACGTCCTTCTTATTCTTCGGTGGCGGCAACTCTTGAATGGCTTTAACCTTTGATGGATCCAGTTCTATCCCTCGTCGACTCATAATGAACCCAAGTAGCTTCCCGGCAGGAACCCCGAATTCATATTTTGCGGGATTCAGTTTCAGATTGTACTTTCTCGTCTGTTGAAGAACTTCCTCAGATCCTCCATGTGGTCAGTGGCTTTCTTGGATTTGATGATGACATCGTCTACATACACCTCGATCTCTTTGTGTATCATGTCGTGGAAAATAGTAGTCATGGCCCACATGTAGGTGGCCCTAGCATTCTTTAATCCAAATGGCATCATTTTGTAACAATACATTCCGCACGGCGTAATGAAAGCCGTTTTCTCAGCGTGTTCCTCATCCATCCATATCTGATGATACCCGGCAAAACAATCAACGAACGACTGCAGCTCGTGTTTGGCGCAGTTTTCAATCAGGATGTGTATGTTCGGCAAGGGGAAGTCGTCTTTCGGACTAGCCCGATTGAGATCCCGGTAGTCGACACAAACTCTAACCTTCCCATCCTTCTTCGGCACTGGCACAATGTTGGCTAACCATGTTGGGTACTCCACTACCCTGAGAACCTTGGCTTTGATTTGCTTGGAAACTTCTTCCTTGATTTTTAAACTCATGTCAGGTTTGAACTTTCTGAGCTTCTGCTTTACCGGTGGACATGTCGGATTTGTTGGCAGTTTGTGAGCTACAATAAATGTACTGAGACCAGTCATATCATCATACGACCAGGCGAATATGTCTTCATATTCCCTTAGAAATTTCGTGTACTTTTCCTTTTCCGATGGTGACAGATGAACACTGATGCGTGTTTCCTTGACATTCTCTGTATCCCCCAAGTTGACAAACTCAGTTTCGTCCAAGTTAGACTTAGGCCTATTCTCGAAATCCTCAACCTCTTTAACGACCTCTTCCGGTATATCATCCTCTTCTGAGTCTATGTCCGTTTGTTCCATTGTCTCGTTGCATGTCACAATCATCGGTTCATCAAGATAAGTAATAATAATGCTATGTAAATAAAGTAAACGATAGAAAAAATAATGAAAGCAAGATTTATAAGAAACTGAAATGCTTTGATAAATTTCATAATTGTTTTGAACATTGGAGCTCTTATTTTCGAAATTAAAAATGCGGAAATGAAATCAACTAGCGAAAAAGTAAAAGGTAATGCATGGTGCTTTGTTCAGCCTTGCTACCCCGAAGCTTTTTGGGCTCTAGTGGTTCTGACGGACCAATTGTCGAGGCGTGCTCGGTTCACAGCTTGTATGGAAGGGCCTTCCTCCCCTTCCTCCTCAAAAATGACACAGCAGTCCATATTGTCGTCTTCCAAAAACAGATTCCTTATTGCCGCCAACACTTCCTCTTCTTCTGACCCATATATGACATCTGCTGGCTGGAAAGTCTGCTCCAAATGGGGTATTGGCTGCTCCAAAGCATAGTAAGGACCGCACCATGGTGGCGACCAGTCGTTGAACTCCTCCCAAGTGTATTCATACCCAAAACCAAAAGTGGTACCATATTTCTTTAGCTTAATGGGTTTGGCGATTCCCTGGAGGTTTTTGCCAAGTCCCTTGCCAGGCTTGTATCCACACCAATTCAGTATACTTTTAATCTTGTCATCCCACCATTTATCCTTTTCCACGGTGTTGACTCGCTCAATGTGATGGTAAGTTTCTCCGCCTGTCTTCCTTATTCCTCCTATTGCTGGGATGGTCTGGCGACTGTATATGGGATTGCTACCGTCGCCGTGAATAATCACCTCTTGGTGGTTCCACTCAAACTTCACTACCTGATGTAGTGTTGATGCTACAGCCCCAGCGGCATGAATCCATGGTCGTCCCAATAACAGATTGTAAGATGCTGGCACGTCTATCACTTGAAAATCAACATCAAACCACGTAGGCCTCATTTGCAAACACAAGCTAATTTCCCCAATAGTAGACCTTTTGGATCCATCGAAAGTTTTGACATTGATGGCTCTATCCTTGATCTCATGCAGGCTCTTCCCCAATGTTCTGAGAGTCCCCAATGGACAAATATTGAGGCTAGACCCTCCGTCAACCAGAATTCTGGTGACGAAATAATCCTCGCATTGCACAGTGATGTGCAATGCCTTGTTGTGGCTCAGCCCTTCTAGTGGCAGCTCATCTTCGTGGAAAGTGATTTTGTGACTCTCCAACGCTTGCCCTACCATGTTCGCCATTTCTCCTCCAGTTATGTTGCTGGGTACATATGCCTTACTCAGTATCTTCATCAAGGCATTCTTATGTGCGTCGGAGCTTTGCAGCAGAGC
The DNA here is from genome assembly GCF_001879085.1 of Nicotiana attenuata. NCBI lineage: Eukaryota > Viridiplantae > Streptophyta > Magnoliopsida > Solanales > Solanaceae > Nicotiana > Nicotiana attenuata. The sequence continues at coordinate 180,096 of NW_017670873.1, forward strand.
TAGGATGGAGATCTGTGCCGGTGTTTTATTCAATTGATCCATGACTGAGTACTCCTTTTCTTGTATCTTCCTCCAGAGATCATCGGGTCCAGTTTCAATAGGCCGTCCAGGGGCCTGCTGACTTGATTCAGCTAAATGTTCCGGGGTATAAACCCTGCCGGTTCTGGTCATACCCTGTGCTGCAATTGCTTCCCCAGATTTGGTTTTCCCTTTCCTTCTCGCCTCGGCGGTGTAATCCCAAGGAATGGCCTTCGTATGGAATGGTGCTATGTTTGACATAGCCACAGGAATGGGTACCCTTTCTTTGGGAGGTAACACAACAACTTCAAATGGTACAGGTGCCTTTGGGGATCCAAACTCGACCTCAATCGGTCCTGGAACCTTTGCAGAAGAAGGTGCCTCGAACTCAAGTGGTATAGACATATTCACTTCAGCGTCTCCAGAAGGCTGGATCTGGACTACAATTGGATTAAGTGTGATCGTTGGTCTCTTTGGCTCGTCGTCTTCAGCAATCAATCCGATCGATCCTTTGGGGCTCTAATCATCTTCTATCTCTATCACGTGAACGCCTCCGCCTTTGTGGTCGGGCAGGGGGTTGTTGCGAACGTTAGGAGCAGGTTCCTTCGCTACAATAATCTTGTTGTCGATTAAAGCCTGGATTTTATCCTTCAGAGAGCGGCATTCGTCGATGGTATGCCCCTTCATGCCGGAATGGTATGCACAGGTTTTGTTCGGGTTGACCCATTGGGAAGGATTTTCTGGAGTTATGGCAGGGATAGGGGTGACGTAAGCAGCGGCTTTGAGCCTTTCATACAGCTGGTCAATTGGTTCGGCGATGGCGGTGTATTGTTTGGGAGGTCTACGGTCGATGTTAGGTCGCGGTCTAGGGAAGTTTTGGCGGGTGGGAGGGGATTGATAGTGAGAGTGCTGAGCATTATAGGCTTGGTAGACGGGTGCGGGTTGGGAATATCTTGATGAGGTAGGTTGATATGTGGGGGGTGGAGATGATGGGTAAGCAGGTGGTGGAGCTTGGTAAGTGGGCGGGTGGTTGGTAATTTGGGGTAGGTTGATATGTGAGAGGAGATATCGGGTAGGTTTGGTATTTTATTGGGGATTTCGTTCTTTGTGCAACCATCACGGCACTCACATCCCTTTTCTTGGATGCGCCGCCAGACTGTAGAACCTTGTTGGTGGCATGCAATGCCTCAAAGTTAGTTACCATAAAACTTTTAATGCCTTCCTCGATTCTCTCCCCTAGCTTGATGATGTCGGAAAATTTCTGGCCTTCAATTAGCATCAACCTTTCGTAGTATTGTGGGTCTTGAGCCCGGACGAAAAACCTGTTCATCTGTTCTTCTTCTAAAGCCGGCCTGACCTTAGCAGCTTCTGATCTCCAACGAGTAGCATACTCGCGGAATGTCTCCGTGGGTTTCTTCTTTAAGTTCTGGATGTAGAAAACGTTTGGCGCATTTTCCGTATTGAATCTGAACCTGTCCATGAAATCGAACGCCATACCTACTCAATTCGTCCACTTCTTGGGGTCTTGGCTAATCTACAAAGATAGAGCATCCCCTTTCAAACTTCTCATGAAGAGCTTCATGCGAATCTTTTCATCTCTTCCGACTCCGACCAGCTTATCGCAGTATGTCCTCAAATGGACCCTGGGATCCCCTGTGCCATCAAACATTTCAAACTTGGGAGGTTTGTACCCCTCAGGAAGTTCGACATCTGGCTGAATGCAAAGGTCCTCATAATTCAGCCCCTCGATACCTTTGTTTCCTTCAACACCCTGGACTCGGCTAGTCAGCTTCTTGAGTTCCGCGACCAGATTCCTGATAAGAGAGTCTTTGTCATCAGACTCCGGTGTGCTTGAAATAGGTTGAGTATATTGTGGTATGGTTTCCACATAGATGGGGGTGTTGTGGGGATAATCATTTGTGGAGTTTAGTGGTTCGGGAATGAGTAGTGGGGTGTTGTTTGAAGTGTGACATGTGTTGCAGTGTTGATGGGGAGCGGGTTGCTTCTGTGGTTTCGGGATGTTTTGTGGAGGTGTAGGATTTTGAGCATTGGGAAAGTTGGCATCTGGGGTAGTGAGGGAAAATGATAAGTTTGCCAAGTTCCGAACTTGGTCCAGCTCTTCCTGAAACTTCAATATCTTCTGTTCAAGCTGGGCGGAACCTGAATACCCTGAGGAACCTCTACCCTTTCGGCCGAGTTGTTCAAATCTTCCATTTTTCCCTTGTTCTTGTTTCTGATAGGACTCGGAGGAGGAGGAGGTGGAGGGCCCTTGGATCTTGTGGAGTAAGAAGTTGATGCCAGAGTGCACGAACTAACCTTTTGGGGAGGGGAATAAATAAAAGTAAAAACAAACAAGGTAACAAGTTAGTGAGGATCATGAGGAGAAAAACATTGCAGTATTTAAACACACAGTGCAAGAATATAAATCGTGTCCTAATTTGGGTGCCTCGTTGTGCCTGAGGTAGGCCTAGCAACAAGTTAATTTGGAGAACTTATAATGCTAAATGCCTCATTTTATTGATAAAAATAAGACGAGTCCCAAAACGACACTAAAAATTGCAGGAAATAAAATGTCACTAATGGCCATTGGCCTTATTACATTTAAAGCAGAAAGAAAAGATTCTAACTACTTGGTCCCAGAAGGACCTTCCCCAGGTTGAATGCTCTCATTGATCAAATCCTCCAGCTCGCGTAGGTTCACCAGTAAAAATGCCTTTGCCAGGCGTTCTCCTTCGTTTCCCTCAGCGTTCTGGCAATCAGCGACTCTTTTCCTCACTTTTCCTTCCAACTCCGGCAGACTGTATTCCAGATATTCCAGCTTCTCATTAGCCTTGGTGACCCTCTCTTTCCATTCATTGATTTGGTCACTTGATGGGATATTCCTCCACCAGGTCAGCAAGAGTGAGGGTATACTGACCATACCAAAGTCGGGGACTTTGTTCTCCATTTTCTGCAAAACAAAAGGGTTAAGACCATACCCCCCACCGGACTCGACTATTTAAACCAATAATTAGCATTAAAGCATTTAGTTCTCCAAATAAATGCACAGAATATGGTGGCGTCCGTTTGGGTTTCAAGGAAACCCGGTGGACTTTGGACAAGGCTATCTTAAAGAGTCATTATGCGGACAACATAACTAACTCGACTAGGTTTGACAGTGATGCATGCACATTTGAACAGAGTAAGGTTTATATGGGGTGTTAGACCGGTACCCTTGAGCGGACAACTCAAGAGGGAAAGGCACGGAACCGCCGACTGCACCGCTGATCGACTGGTTTTGACCGCAAATACGCCTTTGGCAAAATTAGGGGGTGTAATATCGGAAGGTCGCAACCACTCATTATAAGCGTTGCTGTGGTATTTGTTTGGCACGAGTGAAATATGATGTTGAGGATGCAATTACAAGAATGAAATAAGTTGTCATGTATTTGCACGTTCATAAAGTAATGATTACAATAATTGCTCATAATTACAACAGTATTGAAGGAAAGCGGTAAAAGAAAGCATTAAAGAAAAAGAAACAAAAAGCCAAGTCAGTTTCGAAGTAGNGGAAATGAAAATTTTATTGATTTGTGACCGAACCCATAGGGCTGCCTACGTATCCCCTCTTAAACGGGAATCAGGTCAGGCGTAGCTCAAATCTTTAGAGGCTCGTATTCTCCATCAACTGGATTCTCGGCCCAATTCTATCCCTCGACGACTCACAATGAACCCAAGTAGCTTCCCAGCAAGAACCCCGAATGCGCATTTTGCGGGATTCAGTTTCAGATTGTACTTTCTCAGTCTGTTGAAGAATTTCCTCAGATCTTCCATGTGGTCAATGGCTTTCTTGGATTGGATGATGACATCGTCTACATATACCTCGATCTCTTTGTGTATCATGTCATGGAAAATAGTAGTCATGGCCCTCATGTAGGTGGCCCCAGCATTCTTTAATCCAAACGACATCATTTTGTAACAATACATTCCCCACGGCGTAATGAAAGCCATTTTCTCAGCGTCTTCCTCATCCATCCATATCTGATGATACCCGGCAAAACAATCAACAAACGACTGCAGCTCGTGTTTGGCGCAGTTGTCAATCAGGATGTGTATGTTCGGTAGGGGAAGTCGTCTTTCGGACTGGCCCGGTTGAGATCCCGGTAGTCGACACAGACTCTAACCTTCCCATCCTTCTTCGGCACTGGCACAATGTTGGCTAACCATGTTGGGTACTCCACTACCCTGAGAACCTTGGCTTTGACTTGCTTGGTAACTTCTTCTTTGATTTTCAAACTCATGTCAGGTTTGAACTTTCAGAGCTTCTGCTTTACCGACGGACATGTCGGATCTGTTGGCAGTTTGTGAGCTACAATAGATGTACTGAGACCAGTCATATCATCATACGACCAGGCGAATATGTCCTCATATTCCCTTTAAAATTTTGTGTACTCTTTCTTTTCCGATGGCGACAGATGAACACTGATGCGCGTTTCCTTGACATTCTCTGTATCCCCCAAGTTGACAATCTCAGTTTCGTCCAAGTTAGACTTAGGCCTATTCTCAAAATCCTCAACCTCTTTAACGACCTCTTCTGTTATATCATCCTCTTCTAAGTCTATGTCCGTTTGTTGCGTTGTCTCGTTGCATGTCACAATCGTCGGTTCATCAAGATAAATAATAGTAATGTTGTGCAAAATAAAGTAAACGATAGAAAAATAATAAGAGCGAGATTTATAAGAAACTGAAATGCTTTGGATAAATTTCATAATTGTTTTGAACATTGGAGCTCTTATTTTCGAAATTAAAAATGCGGAAAGGAAATCAACTAGCGAAAAAGTAAAAGGTAATGCATGGTGCTTTGTTCAGCCTTGCTACCCCAAAGCTCTCCGGGTTCTGGTGGTTCTGATGGACCAATTATTGAGGCGTGCTCCTCATCTCACAACTTGTATGGAAGGGTCTTCCTCTCCTTCCTCCTCAAAAATGACATAGCAGTCCATATCGTCGTCTTCCAAAAACAGATTCCTCATTGCCGCCAATGCTTCCTCTTCTTCTGACCCATATACGACATTTGTTGGCTGAAAAGTCTGCTCCAGGTGAGGTATCGGATGCTCCAGTGGGTAGTAGGGACTCCGCCATGGTGGCGACCAGTGGTTGAACTCCTCCCAAGTGTATTCATACCCCAAACCAAAAGTGGTGCCATGTTTCTTTAGCTTAATGGGTTTGGCGATTCCCTGGAGGTTTTTGCCAAGTCCCTTGCCAGGCTTGTATCCACACCAATTCAGTATACTTTCAATCTTGTCATCCCACCATTTATCCTTGTCCATAGCGTTGACTCGCTTAATGTGATGGTAAGTTTCTCCGCCTATCTTCCTTCTTCATCCTATTGTCGGGATGGTCTGGCGACTGTATATGGGATTGCTACCGTCGCCGTGAAAAATCACCTCTTGGTGATTCCACTCAAACTTCACTGCCTGGTGTAGGGTTGACTCTACGGCTCCAGCGGCGTGAATCCAGGGCCGTCCCAAGAGCAAATTGTAAGACGCCGGGACGTCTATCACTTGAAAGTCAACGTCAAACCAAGTCGGTCCCATTTGTAGACACAAATTGATTTCCCCAATAGTGGACCTTTGGGATCCATCGAAAGCTTTGACATTGATGGATCCATCCTTGATCACATTCAGGCTCTTCCCCAATGTTCTGAGAGTCACCAATGGACAAATATTGAAGCTAGACCTTCCGTCAACCAGAATTCTGGTGATGAAATAATCCTCGCATTGCACAGTGATGTGCAACGCCTTGTTGTGGGCTCAGCCCTTCTGGTGGCAGCTCATCTTCGTGGAAAGTGATTTTGTGACTCTCCAACACTTGTCCTACCATGTTCGCCATTTCTCCTCCAGTTATGTTACTGGGTACATATGCCTCACTCAGTATCTTCAACAAGGCGTTCTTATGTGCATCCGAACTTTGCAGCAGAGATAAGATGGAGATTTGAGCTGGCTTCTTGTTCAGCTGATCAATGACTGAGTACTCTTTTGCTTGTATCTTCCTCAGAGGTCATCAGGCCCAGTTTCAGTGACGGTCGGTCGTCCAGAGGCTTGCTTACTGGACTCAGCTAGATGTTCTAGAGTATAAACCCTACCGGTTCTGGTCATACCCTGTGCTGTAATTACTTCTCCAGATTTGGTTTTCCCTTTCCTTCTTGCTTCGGCAGTGTAATCCCAAGGAATGGCCTTCGTATTGAATGGTGCTATGGTTGACATAGCCACAGGAATGGGTACCCTTGCTTTGGGGGGTAACACAGCAACTTCAACTGGTACCGGTGCCTTTGGGGATCCAAACTTGACCTCAATCGGTCCTGGCGCCTTTGCAGAGGAAGGTGCCTTGAACTCAAGTGGTATGGACATGTTCACTTCAGCGTCTCCAGAAGGCTGGATCTGGACTACAATCGGATTAAGTATGACAATTGGTTTCTTTAGCTCGTCACCTTCAGCAATCAATCCAATCGATCCTTTGGGGTTCCAATCATCTTCTATCTCTATCATGTGAACGCCTCCACCTTTGTGGTCGGGCAGGGGGTTGTTGCGAACATTAGGAGCAGGTTCCTTTGCCACAATAATCTTGTTGTCAATTAAAGCTTGGATTTTATCCTTCAGAGAGCGGCATTCGTTAATGGTATGCCCCTGGTATGCAGAGGTTTTGTTCGGTTGACCCCTTGGGAAGGATTTTCTGGAGTTATGGCAGGGATAGGGGTAACGTAACCAGCAGCTTTGAGCCTTTCATACAGCTGGTTGATTGGTTCAGCGATGGCGGTGTATTGTTTGGGAGGTCTACGGTCGAAGTTAGGTCGCGGTCTAGGGAAGTTTTGGCGAGTGGGAGGGGATTGATGGTGAGGGGGTTGAGTATTATAGGCTTGGTAGATAGGTGCGGGTTGAGAGTGTCTGGGTGAAGTGGGATGATATGTGGGAAGTGGAGATGATTGGTAAGCGGGTGGTGGAGCTTGGTAGGAGGGCGAGGGTGCTTGGTAGTTTGGGGTAGGCTGATATGTGAGTGGAGGTAATGGGTAGGTTTGATATTTGATTGGGGATTTTGTTCTCTGCAACCATCACGGCACTCACATCCCTTTTCTTGGATGCACCGCCAGACTGTAGAGCCTTGTTGGTGGCCTGCAATGCTTCAAAGTTAGTGACCATACCACTTTTAATTCCTTCCTCGATCCTCTCCCCTAGCTTGATGATGTCAGAAAATTTCTGGCCTTTAATTAGCATCAACCTTTCGTAGTACTGTGGGTCTTGAGCCCGGACGAAAAACCTGTTCATCTGTTCTTCTTCTAAAGCCGGCCTGACCTTAGTAGCTTCTGATCTCCAACGAGTAGCATACTTGCGGAATGTCTCCGTGGGTTTCTTCTTTAAGTTCTGGATGTAGAATATGTCTGGTGTATTTTCCGTATTGAATCTGAAACTGTCCATGAAATCGGACGCCATACCTACCCATTTCGTCCACTTCTTGGGGTCTTGGCTAATGTACCAAGATAGAGCATCCCTTTTCAAACATCTCATGAAGAGCTTCATGCGAATCTTTTCATCTCTTCCGACTCCGACCAGCTTATCGCAGTATGTCCTCAAATGGACCCTGGGATCCCCTGTGCCATCAAACATTTCAAACTTGGGAGGTTTGTACCCCTCAGGAAGTTCGACATCTGGCTGAATGCAAAGGTCCTCATAATTCAGCCCCTCGATACCTTTGTTTCCTTCAACACCCTGGACTCGGCTAGTCAGCTTCTTGAGTTCCGCGGCCAGATTCCTGATAAGAGAGTCTTTGTAATCAGACTCTGGTGTGCTTGAAATAGGTTGAGTATATTGTGGTATGGTTTCCACATAGATGGGGGTGTTGTGGGGGTGATCATTTGTGGAGTTTAGTGGTTCAGGAATGAGTAGTGGGGTGTTATTTGAAGTGTGACATGTGCTGCAGTGTTGGTGGGGAGCGAGTTGTTTCTGTGGTTTCGGGGTGTTTTGTGGAGGTGTAGGATTTTGAGCATTAGGAAAGTTGACATCTGGGGTAGTGAGAGAAAATGATAAGTTTGCCAAGTTCCGAACTTGGTCCGGTTCTTCCTGAAATTTTAATAACTTATGTTCAAGCTGGATGGCACTTTCTTTGGAAACCTGAATACCTTGAGGAACCTCTACACTTTCGGCCGAGTTGTTCAAATCTTCCATTTTTCCCTTGTTCTGGTTTCTGATGGGACTCGGAGGAGGAGGAGGTGGAGGGCCCTTAGATCTTGTGGAGTAAGATGATGATGCCAGAGTGCACGAACTAACCTTTCGGGGAGGGGAATAAATAAAAGTAAAAACAAAACAAGGTAACAAGTTAGTGAGGATCATGAGGAGAAAAACATTACAGTATTTAAACACACAATGCAAGAATATAAATCATGTCCTAATTTGGGTGCCTCATTGTGCCCGAGGTAGGCCTAGCGACAAGTTAATTTGGAGAACTTATAATGCTAAATGCCTCATTTTATTGATAAAAATAAGACGAGTCCCAAAACGACACTAAAAATTGCAGGAAATAAAATGTCACTAATGGCCATTGGCCTTATTACATTCATGAATGGAAAGGCAAATTCCTATCTATTTGGTCCTAGAAGGGCCTTCCCCAGGTTGAATGCTCTCGTTGATCAAATCCTCCAACTCGCGTAGGTTCACTAGTAAAATGCCTTTGCCAGGCGTTCTCCTTCGTTTCCCTCAGCGTTCTAGCAATCAGTGACTCTTTTCCTCACTTTTCCTTCCAACTCCAGCAGACTGTATTCCAGATATTCCAGCTTCTCACTAGCCTTGGTGACCCTCTCTTTCCATTCATTGATTGGGTCACTTGATGGGAGATTCCTCCACCAGGTCAGCAAGAGTGAGGGTATACTGACCATACCGAAGTCGGGACTTTGTTCTCCATTTTCTGCAAAACAAAAGGGTTAAGACCATACCCCCCCCCCACCGGACTCCACTATTTAAACCAATAATTAGCATTAAACCATTTAGTTCTCCAAATAAATGCACAGAATATGGTGGCGTCCGTTTGGGTTTCAAGGAAATCCAGTGGACTTTGGACAAGGCTATCTTAAAAAGTCAATATGCGGACAACATAACTGACTCGACTAGGTTTGACAGTGATGCATGCACATTTGAACAGAGTAAGGTTTCTATGGGGTGTTAGACCGGTACCCTTGAGCGGACAACTCAAGAGGGAAAGGCACGGAACCGTCGACTGCACCGCTGATCGACTTTACTGCAAATACGCCTTTGCCAAATTTAGGGGGTGTAATATCGGAAGGGCGCAACCACTCATTATAATCGTTGCTATGGTATTTGTTTGGCACGAGTGGAACATGATGTTGAGGATGCAATTACAAAAATGAAACAAGTTGTCATGTATTTGCATGTTCATAAAGCAATGATTACAATAATTGCTCATAATTACAACAATATTGAAGGAAAGCGGTAAAAGGAAGCATTAAAGAAAAGAAACAAAGAGCCAAGTCTGTTTCGAAGTAGAAGAGGGATAAAATTAAATAAAAGTAATAAAGAAGCAATAAAGTCACAAATAACATGAAGTGGTAAAAGCCTAAATAATATCCCCAGTGGAGTTGCCATGCTATCGACGCCTTCTTTTTCTCGCGAAATCGGGTTTACGACATTTGGGCGGACAACTCTATTCCTTTTGGGAATTTAGGTTTGAGATTTAGAAGAGTTGTCACCTAATGATTAAAGTGCATTGGGACACTAGGAAGGGGTTTGAGTTTGAAGAACCAGAGTTTGGGTAAGGGCTAGAAATTATCTAGAGGGGAAGGTGTTAGGCACCTCTCAAGATCCACTAGTGTGGTTCCCGGCCATGTTATATTGTGAATTCACATAATCAAGTAAACAATTAAGGGTTCGAATATACCACATTGCAAATAAGTTGAAAAACTTTTGAAAGTAAGCAGGGAGAGCAGGAATTAATGGAAAAAAAATTTGAATAGTTTTACAAGAAGAGATGAAAGCAAACAGAGGGAGAGGGGTCCTAGGTTTATGATTAATATGGATCATCCACGCAACACCCGGTAACGAATTATACGTGTGGTGTTATCACGTGATCATAATCTCCATATTCTACCCTTCCCACCCCGTAAAGGTTATTAAATGCGTGAGTTGGTCACGAGTACTTATTGCGTGCTATTACCCGTCCCGTCCTATAAGTCCTGGAGGGCATTTAGGACCACTATTCCTATGTGGTAGGGACTAGGCTGAACCCTTAGGTTTAAATGCTAAAAATGCTAAGCGACATACATAACAAATAGGACTGCACATAAGGAAACATACAAAAGCAAAATAAAGGCTCACAGATCCCTCCACAAGTGAACACATAAATAGCACGTCTCAAACACATTCAAGGTCTCAAAGATAGGAGTTTTTTTACAAAAGGAATAGGTAACAGCAGTTGAGTTAGTGAAAAGAACCGTTAAAGCATGGTTTTAAAAAAATGAAGTAGTGACAGTAGTTTAATGAGGTGCAGGACAAGTAAAATAGCACGATTCTGGGCAGAGGAAGGTAACCCAGTAGTTGTAAAACATAAGAAATCAGAAACTTAGCGAGAGTAAATAGATGCGCCGTTTCAAAATCGTTTCCAGATAGAGCAGGATTTTTTTTTAAAAAGAGTCAAAGCAGGAATGGGAGCGGCATAGTTCTAGATTAAAAAGAAAGGCTGGTTACTGGTAACAGCATGATTAATCGATTCTTATCAGGCCTAAAGTTTGCCTAGGCGTCCTATGCATTTCTAATCATCTTAAAGAGTGAACATGCATATTTGATCCCTTTCTTTTTTTTTATTTTCAAAAAGAGGTACGCAAACGGTTAACCGTCCTTGTATTATTAAGTTGAACATGCTAATCAGATATTTGACAATTGCAACACAGGCAGGTATGACACCTTAAGTAACAGGATGTCTAATGCACATAGGAGTTCCTAAAGCATGATTTCTAAATGCCAATGAGAATGCAGTAACAATTATTCGCGTATTACAATTATTGCTCGTTATTAACAGATCATGGTTGCAAGATGAACATTATAACAGGCTGAAAGTATAGAACCTTAAGCAGGATCTCTAGTGAATGAGATGCATGTCCTATACAGGTTATCTATTGCGTAGATAAGTAAATAAAATTCTATAAGCATGTTTTCTGCCCATTATTTAAGCTAAGCATGCATAACCCCCCCCCCCCCCCCCCATATTCACTATTCAACCCCCAATCGTTCGTTTACATATTATTACAAACCCATAGTATCTGAATTACAATAATAAAGAACAAAAAATAAGAAGTTATTCTATAGGGGGCCTTCAATCAGGCCCATTCTTCCAACCTCACTCCTTTCGAGTTTCACAGCCTTTGCCATGGTCTGGGTGCGGCAAAGCTCCCTGGGGTTCCATTGGATCCCTGGCCAATACCAGCACCCAAACACTTAACAGAATGTAGGACAGGTGCAGTGTGGGATTACCAGCCTTGTGTGTCAAAGTTCAGTGGGTACTTAGAGGCACCCAAAGCAATGCTCACACGAAGGGGGTAGAACCTATCTTCTAAGAGTAGTGTGAAGTGCAGGAAGGAGAGGAAAGTTGATAATTTAAAGAGTTTACACAGAGTTGGAGGGTTGCTCACAAGGATAATGGGCAAAGGGGACAAATATATCACATTAAACATCACCAAAGGATACAGAGACTTAATACAAACTTACTAAGCATGGGTACACAAAATCAAAAGAGTTTAAAGAGACTTTAAAATGGTCAAATTTAGATATAAAAGTAAATAGTAACAGCATGTAGTCATAACAGGTAGGATTAGGAACAAGCAGTGGTCATGAGCATGCGAGTATCAACAGGCAAAACAAGAATCAATCACACGTTGCACAGCAGAAGCATAGGTAGAAAACAACTAGGAATAGAACACACTGAAGTAATAATAACCACATTGGTTTGGGAGCATGGAATCTAATCAGAACATACCAGTAATAGGAGAACAACAGCAGAATGCAAGAGCCAAGTATAAGCACAAGATTAGCCTTAGCTTTTCAACTGGGTAATGACAGTCAGGAACAAGAAGCAACAACAACACAAGAGAGAAAAGGAGAGAAATAACACGAGAGAGAGCACTGTGATTGATGTGTATATTTTGTGATATGCAATGTGTTTTCTTTAAAAGAGAATGGGGGGTACTTATAGTACTGAATACGAGTAAACAAACAAGGTAGCAGTCCCTAATTAAGGAACTGGCATCAATCATAATCCAATCAGTACATGGACTCCCCTTTAATTAAGAAGTCAGAGTCGAACGGTAATAAGCAATCATTTAAAAGGAAAGAAATCACAAAGCATGGTGTGATCACATAAGGAAACAGAATAGCATAAAGTATACAATAGAGACTAGGTACATGATACTCTAATTAGGGAAATAGGTCAGGCAAATCAATCAGCATATTTGTGCACCCATATGGGGCAAAATACCATTTTAATTCTGGAAAATAGTTTTCAGAATAATGAACGAGGTTGAAAACCTAGGAAACCAGAATCACAATATAAGGCAAGTATCACAGTCTCGAAGAGGGTTTGCAAGAATCACTATTAAATCACCATGTAAAGAATCAGAGAAACCTTAAGCGCAGGACACGGAAGGGTAGGGGGATGAAACACTAGCAACAAAATTAGAGCAAAGAGCACAGAACTTAGAGAAGAAACCAGAAGAACCCACAAACGAGCAAATAATACAAACACAAACATATAAAGCTAGGGTTTCATCAGACTTAAACAAACGTTTAGAAATAGTACTGAGAATCACGAATTAGTACTCAAAAAAATCAAAAATAAAGTGATTTAAAAAAAAGGGGTTCAGAAACCCTAGTTTCAAAAAGGTAACAAAAACGCTTAAAACTTGGGCCATCATAAAGATCGAGTAGAGATTAGTGCAAAACATAAAGGCGTGAGTTAAAAAATCGTTAAAAATACAGGGATTCAAGAGGCTTGGGTCAAGATTAGGGTTTCATAAGAAACCAGTGAGAAGTAAGAGAAACCTGGCTATGAAACTCAAGGATAATGGTGTTTATAGCACCATCGAACCAAAAAACCGTCGGAGAAAGTCCGAAAACAAACTCGTGCAAAGCTTCAGTGACCGTCTTGTATGGTGGAGACTCATGGGGGTCTCAGAGATGGAGGGAACCGACGAGATAAAGCTTCAAGACGGTTGGTAGTCGAAAGAGGTGAGGCTGGAGGTGGCCGGAGAGAGGGTGAATGCCATCGGAGATGAACTAGAAGGTTCTAGAGAGAAGGAGGAGAGGAAGAGACAAAGAGAGAGAGACTGGTCTCGAAAAAATGAGGGGTCAAGGGGGGGTAGATTAGAAATTAATTAAGGAAAGAGGATCTGGGCCGTTGATCTTATTTGATCAACGGCTCAGATTAGTTCGGAGCTAGGCCGGGTTGGTTTAGATATTGGGCTGGGGCAGATTTGGTTGGGTATTGGGGTCAATTGGGTCTAATTAAATCTGATAGGGGTGGGGTTAAATTGGGCTAAAAAATAAAGGGCTATGTGTTAAATAGCCAATTTCCCTCTTTTATTTTATATAAAAATAGTAAAAATGATTTTAAAAATAAATTAAAGGTACTGAACTAATTAATAACGTATAAATATTAATATAAAAATATTGGAAATAATTTTACAATTATAAAATGTTGTTAATTGTAATATAGGCTATAGTTGCAATTTATGCAATTTAACTTAGAAAATACCAAACACATTTGTAAAAAATATGAAAAAAATCACCTAATTATTTCTTGGTATAAATATGAGAATGAAGAAAAAAAATGATAATCTGGGAATAACTATTGGATTTCGTACTGCTAAGATAGACAAGAAATCGATTTTATAAATCTTAGAAATTAGGGCAAAATACCAAACTCTTTGGCATGCTTATATATGCATACGCATGCTATTTTGAGGATATTTTGAGTATATAAAAAATACACAGGGAAAAATTGGGTATCAACACTAGTCATTCCGGTGCTAGGGGTTCCCTTCAGTCCCTGCCTCCAGCACCCAGGAGTTGCTATGAGTGTGGAGAGATGGGTCACATGTGGAGGCAGTGTCCTCATCGTCTTAGGGGTCCATCTCAATAGAGGGGTCAGCAATCAGCTTCAGCTCCAGTCACTTCACCATCCACCCAGCCAGCTAAGGGTGGGGGACAGTCATCTATGGGTCGCCCTAGAGGGGGAGGTCAATCCGGTGGTGGTCAGGCCCGTTTCTATGCACTTCCATCTAGGCCTGATGCGATTGCTTCAGATACGGTGACTACAGGTATTACCTCAGTCTGCCGCAACGATGCCTCTGTGTTATTTGACCCTGGTTCTACTTTCTATTATGTGTCGTCTTATTTTTCCCATTATTTGGATACGCGTTGCGAGTCCTTCATTTCTTCTATTCATGTCTCTACGCCGGTGGGAGATACTGTTGTGGTAGACCGTGTGTACCGGTCGTGTGTTGTGTCTATTAGGGGTATGGAGACCCGAGTGGATCTATTATTGTTATGCATGGTGGACTTCGACATTATATTGGGCATGGATTGGTTATCTCTGTGCCGAGCTATTCTGGACATTCAAGCCAAGACAGTGACTTTGGCTATGCCTGGTGTGCCACGGATTGAGTGGCGAGGTTCGACCGATTATGTCCCCAGCGGGGTGATTTCCTTCTTGAATGGCCCAGCGTATGGTTGGGAAATGTTGTCTTTCATACTTAGCATTTGTGAGGGATGTCAGTGCAGAGACTCCCCAATATTGATTCTGTTCCAGTTGTGAGGGATTTTCTCGATATGTTTCCTGCAGACCGGTCGGGCATGCCACCGGACAGGGATATTGACTTTGGTATTGATCTGGTGCCGGGCACTCAGCCCACTTCTGTTCCACCGTGTCGTATGACACCAACGGAGTTGAAGGAGTTAAAGGAGCAGCTTCAGGAACTCCTTGACAAGGGGTTCATTCGTCCTAGTGTGTCACCTTGGGGTGCGCCGGTTCTTTTTGTGAAGAAGAAGGATGGCACGATGAGAATGTGCATTGGTTACAGGCAGTTGAACAAAGTAACAATTAAGAACAAGTATCATTTGCCTCGTATCGATGATTTGTTTGACCAGCTTCAGGGAGCGAGAGTGTTCTCCAAGATTGATCTCCGTTCAGGTTATCACCAGTTGAAGATCAGGGACTCAGATATTCTTAAGACAGCTTTCAGGACCCGATATGGTCATTATGAGTTCTTGGTGATGTCTTTCGGGCTGACCAATGCCCCAGCAGCGTTCATGCATTTGATGAACAGCGTGTTTCGGCCGTATCTCGACTCGTTTGTCATAGTCTTCATTGATGATATTCTGGTATACTCACGTAGTCAAGAGGAGCACGCGGAGCATTTGAGGGTGGTGTTACAGAGGTTTGAGAGAGGAGAAGCTTTATGCAAAGTTCTCCAAATGTGAGTTCTGGCTCAGTTCAGTGGCTTTCTTGGGGCACGTGCTGTCCAGTGATGGTATTCAGGTTGACCCGAAGAAGATAGAGGCGGTTCAGAGTTGGCCCAGACCGTCCTCAGCTACAGAGATTCGCAATTTCCTTGGTTTGGCGGGTTATTATCACCGGTTTCTTCAGGGATTTTCATCTATTTCATCGCCCTTGACCAAGTTGACTCAGAAGGGTGCTTCATTTCAGTGGTCTGGCGAGTGTGAGGAGAGCTTTCAGAAACTCAAGACTGCCTTGACCACAGCTCCAGTGTTAGTATTGCCATCAGCTTCAGGTTCTTATACCGTGTATTGTGATGCTTCGAGAGTTGGTATTGGGTGTGTTCTGATGCAGGAGGGTAGAGATATTACTTATGCTTCTCGTCAGTTGAAGCCTCATAAGAAGAACTACCCTGTTCATGATTTGGAGTTGGCTGCCATTGTACATGCATTGAAGATTTGGGCGCATTATTTATATGGTGTGTCTTGTGAGGTGTTTACTGATCATCATAGCCTCCAGCACTTGTTCAAGCAAAAGGATCTCAATTTGAGGCAGCGGAGGTGGTTGGAGTTGCTTAAGGATTATGACATTACTATCTTGTATCATCTGGGGAAGGCTAATGTGGTGGCCGATGCTTTGAGCCAAAAGGCGGTGAGTATGGGGAGTTTGGCATATATTTCAGTTGGAGAGAGACCTCTTGCAGTTGATGTTCAGGCCTTGGCCAATCGGTTCGTGAGGTTGGATATTTCGGATCCCAGTCGGGTATTGGCTTGTGTGATTTCTCGGTCTTCCTTATATGAGCGCATCAGAGAGCGCCAGTATGATGATCCTCATTTGCTTGTCCTTAAGGACAAAGTTCAGCATGATGATGCCAGAGATATGACGATCGGTGATGATGGGGTATTGAGGATGCAGGGCCGGATATGTGTGCCCAATGTAGATGGGCTTCGGGAGTTGATTCTGGAGGAGGCCCATAGCTCACGGTACTCCATTCATCCGGGTGCCGCGAAGATATATAAGGATCTGAGACAGCATTATTGGTGGAGGAGAATGAAGAAAGACATTGTGGGATTTGTAGCTCGGTGTCTCAATTATCAGCAGGTGAAATATAAACATCACAGATCGGGTGGCTTGCTTCAGCGGATGGATATTCCAGAGTGGAAGTGGGAACGGATCATCATGGACTTTGTAGTTGGGCTCCCATGGACTTTGAAGAAGTTCGATGCTATTTGGGTGATTGTGGATCGGCTGACCAAGTCCGCACACTTCATTCCTGAGTGTACTACTTATTCTTCAGAGCGGTTGGCAAAGATCTATATCCGGGATATTGTTCGTTTTCATGGTGTCCCAGTTTCCATCATTTCAGATAGGGGCACTCAGTTCACTTTGCAGTTTTGGAGGTCTGTACAGCGAGAGTTGGGTACTCACGTTGAGTTAAGCACAGCTTTCCACCCTCAGACGGACGGGCAGTCCGAGCGCACTATTCAGATATTGGAGGACATGTTGCGCGCTTGTGTCATTGATTTTGGAGGGTCATGGGATCAGTTTCTACCGCTCGCAGAGTTTGCTTATAACAACAGTTACTAGTCGAGTATTCAGATGGCTCCATATGAGGCTTTGTATGGGAGGCGGTGTAGATCTCCAGTTGGTTGGTTTGATCCGGGCGAGGCCAGGCTATTGGGTACCGATTTGGTGCAGGATGCTTTAGACAAGGTGAAGGTGATTCAGGAGAGGCTTCGTACAGCGCAATCGAGACAAAAGAGCTATGCTGACAGGAAGGTTCGGGATGTGTCCTACATGGTTGGTGAGAAGGTTCTATTGAAGGTTTCACCCATGAAGGGTGTTATGAGATTTTGGAAGAAAGGTAAATTGAGTCCTCGGTTCATTGGGCTTTTTGAGGTACTTCGGAGGATCGGGAAAGTGGCTTATGAGCTTGCTTTTCCACCCAGCTTGTCGAGTGTGCATCCGGTATTTCATGTTTCTATGCTTCAGAAGTATATTGGGGATCCGTCTCATGTTCTAGAATGCAGCACGGTTCAGTTAGATGGTTATTTGACCTATGATGTGGAGCCAGCAGCTATTTTGGAGCGTCAGGTTCGAAAGTTGAGATCAAAGGATGTAGCTTCAGTGAAAGTGCAATGGAAAGGTCGGCCCGTGGAGGAGGTGTTGATATCCAATTTTTCCCTATATATTTTTATATGCAAAATACTTTCAAAATAGCATACATATGCATATATAAGTATGTCCCAATATTTTATTTTATTTTTAAATTTTTAAAGGATTTTTAACCAATTTATTCCCATATTTTATTCATAAAAAAAACCCAATAATAATTCCCAAAGTTATCAATCTTGGTGATTCATTTATTGGATTCTCATATTTATACTAAAATATAGTCAAGATAATTTTTTGCATATTTATTACAAATTTATTAAGTATTTTTAAAAGTTAAATTGTATATAATTGCAATATTAGCCGCTTATAGATTTAATTACGTTTATATTTACGAAAATTAAGTCCAGTATTTTTAAATTGATAATTATGTATTACAAATCATTTAGTACCTTTAATTTATTTCCAGGAATTAATTTACTATTTTTTATAAAGTAAAAAGGGGAAAATTGGCTATTTAAAATCTAGCCCAATTATATTTCAATTATGGCCTGGATTGAACCCCCAATTTGAAGCCCAATTACCATGACCCAATTCCCATTCAAACCGACCCACAACCCATTTAAATAACCCAACCCGGATCCCCTACCTAACCATTTCAATCCTGGCCGTTGATCATTTAGATCAACGGCCAATATCAGCCCTTTCCATTTTAACCTCAAACGACCCCTTACCCCACCCCATTTCACGCCAAACGCCGCCCTTGAATCCCTTTCCCTCTCAACTCTCTCTGCAATCCCTCACAAACCCTAGCCGCCGCCATCAAACTACAACCCTAATACCTCCCAAATCTATGGCTTCCAAGGTCGTCGGAGACCTGTATCAACCTCCCATGGCTTCTACGTGTTCGATTCTTATGGTCTCAAGGCTAGGTCTTGAAAGAGCTTGGTCCAGACCCTGTTCGATTTCAGTTCATGGCTGTTCTCCGGTCGTCTCTGACCTTTCACCGGCCAGCCATGGCTAGTCGAGTCAGACTTTTGACTCTCCTGCTTAGATCGATGGTTTTCAAGGCCTTTCTCATCACTTGGGGTTCTTCTGAAACCCTAACCTCTAAGGTTCTTCTGATTTCTTTTAGATCTGTTTAAGATCTATGTTTGCCCTGAACTTCTAAGCGTTTTTCTCGAAGTTTCTTTTAAAACTCTGCCTTCAAAACCCCTTATCTTTTTTGATTTGGGTTTCTGTTAAGTTATTTCAAACGTTTCTCTGATTTTTTGACATGTTTTGCTATGTTTGCTCATATCGTTTTGTTAAAAGCCCTAATTTCTTACGACTGTTTATTAGACGGAAGTTTGTTTTCCTGAGTTTCTGTCCGATTTGCTTGTTTATCCTTTTTTAAAACTCTTCTATTGTTGAAAATCCTATGGTTTTGGGTCTGAGACTGTTCGTTTAGGTGCATGACTCGATTTGAAGTTCACCGATGCATTGGCTACCCTGTCATCTATGATACGGCATCCAGACAAGAATTTCATTGATCTCATTCCAGTGAAAATTCATGATCAGCCAGCTTACTGCGTCCCATGTCGAAGAGGAAGCAGACAGAAAGCCTTGGTTTCATGATATCAAGGAATATTTGGCAAAAGGAGAGTACCCGGAGCCTGCCAATCATACTCAGAAACTACACACTGCGGAGTTTTGTCCAACAACTTCTTTCACAGCGGAGGAATCCTGTATAGGAGAACTCCTGGTTTGGGACTACTAAGTCGTGTCGACGCAAAGGAAGCATCCAAGCTGCTAGAAGAAATTCACGCTGGGACCTATGGTCCACATATGAATGGGTTTGTTTTAGCAAAGAAGATACTCCGCGCTGGTTATTTTTGGATGACTATGGAAACAGACTGCATCCAGTATGTTCGGAAATGCCACCGCTGTCAAATACATGCAGACATGATAAAGGTGCCTCCAAATGAGCTTAATCAACAAGCTCGCCGTGGTCGTTCGCCGCTTGGGGAATGGATGTTATTGGGCCAATCGAGCCTGTTGCTTCCAACGGACACAGGTTTATCCTAGTGGCAATTGACTATTTCACCAAGTGGGTCGAAGCAGCATCTTAAAAAGTAGTGACTAAGAAGGTCGTGGCAGACTTTGTCCGCGACCGCATTGTTTGTCGATTCGGTATTCCAGAGTCAATCATTACTGATAATGGCTCCAATCTCAACAGCGACTTGATGAAAGCTATGTGTGAAACTTTTAAGATAAGACACAAGAATTCCACAGCCTACAGGCCTCAGATGAATGGAGTCGTAGAAGCCGCCAACAAGAATATCAAGAAGATATTGAGGAAAATGATAGAGAAGCATAAGCAGTGGCACAAGAAGTTATCATTTGCTTTATTGGGGCATCGCACCACAGTCCACACATCCACTGGGGCAAGCCCCTATATGTTGGTTTATGGTACAGAAGCAGTCATTCCCGCCGAAGTAGAAATTCCTTCCTTAAGGATCATACAGGAAGTTGAGCTCGACGATGCAGAATGGGTGAAGAGTCGTTACGAGCAGCTAGCTCTTATAGATGGGAAAAGAATGAACGCGGTATGTCATGGTCAACTCTACCAGAACAGAATGTCCAGAGCCTTCAACAAAAGAGTCAAGCCAAGACAGTTCGCACCAGGGCAGCTGGTGTTAAAGAAAATTTTTTTGCATCAAGATGAAGCCAAAGGGAAGTTCTCTCCCAACTGGCAAGGTCCGTACATGGTTCACCGGGTTTTGACAGGAGGAGCCCTCATACTCGCAGAAATGGACGGAGAGATCTGGACAAAGCAGATTAATTCAGGTGCAGTCAAGCGTTACTATGTGTAATCTTCATGTCTTCCCAATATGATGTAATTTGAACGACGTCTGACCTGATTCCCGTTTAAGAGGGGATACGTAGGCAGCCTTATGGGTTCGGTCACAATTAAATAAAATTTTTATTTCCCCCAAATTGGAAACTGGGGCAGAATTTTGAGGAGGACCCTCAAAATTCCGTAGCAAGAGGGGTTGCAATGTCTTGAACCACGTCGCAGTCGTCGGTTCATCTAAAAGTTGTTTCTTAATTATATACCTATGTCATATTTTTACAAACAAAAAAAAAGCATGCATGCTTAATACTAAAATTGCTTTGTTTAGCAATGCTACCCCAATGATACATACAGTATCACCAGATCAAAGCCGAGCAGGTCAAGCAGAGCCAGCGGGGATACGAACTAACCTTTCCCCCTTTTTACACATACTCACGATTTTTCTTTGGACGCAAGCACTCGGATTACGAAAACATCAAACATGCTATACACTCACGAGACAAACGTCATTCAAAAATACAACTCTCAGAACTGTCGGACGTACTCACATTTGCCATCCACACCGGTGACGTTCCGTGTGTCACAATGTTCCCAGCAGTCAACATATCGCAATCCGCCATCAGCTAAGAAAGCTCTGTTACCATGTGCTATTTTATTTCTTGCATAAGGCTACCATTCTGCCTTCCGGAGACTAAACATTGTCTCCATCTGCATCTCTGCATTGCATAAGGCTACCATTCTGCCTTCCGAGACTAAACGCTATCTCCATCTGCATTTCCGCATTGCATAAGGTTACCATTCTGC
Source organism: Nicotiana attenuata (assembly GCF_001879085.1). Classification (NCBI taxonomy): domain Eukaryota; kingdom Viridiplantae; phylum Streptophyta; class Magnoliopsida; order Solanales; family Solanaceae; genus Nicotiana; species Nicotiana attenuata. The sequence goes on from NW_017670873.1 coordinate 201,391, forward strand.
CTTCCGAAGTTAAGCTCTACCTCTCACTACATTTGCATGGCTGAAAGATCGCCACCTTATCTACATTTGCATGGCTGAAAGATCGCCACTTTATCTGCATTGCATGGATGAAAGATCGCCACCATATCTACATTTCATGGCTGAAAGATCGCCACCATATCTGCATCGCATGGCTGAAAAATCGCCACCATATCTACATTTGCACTGCTGAAAGATCGCCATCTTATCCACATTTGCATGGCTGAAAGATCGCCACCTTATCCATATTTGCATGGCTGAAAGATCGCCAAATTGTCCGAAGGCGTCATTGTTCGGAGGCACCATTTTCATAGCCCGAGAACGCCATATCATGGCCTGAGGACCCTTTTAATCTTTTGCATATCAATATTCAAAGGCATCATGGTTCGGAAGCATCATCCTCATAGCCCGAGAGCATCATTTCATGGCCTGCGAATCCTTTATTATACGCTTCATGGCCCAGGACATCATGTTCTAAGGACGTCATTCTAACCGTCCAAAGACAATCCTCATGGTCCGACGGGAAATTGCATCATGTTTAAATTTATGCACCATATATGCTTGTATTGCTTATTTGCAGGTAAACTGGCGAGCAACGGCCATATCGGCAGGATCGATCCCGCTCCAGTTCCCGCAGCCGTGTCAAACCTTAACCATTCCCCCGTCCTGAATATTGCGTCCGTTCTCGAAAGTCTCCATCGGCATACTCCGCCGACGGATCCCGAACTACATATGGCCTGATTCCTGTAAGACCAAGAATATGTAGGAAACTCAGATGCCAGGGTGCGGCCAAATTTCTCAAACCATTTGTCTTGATCAAAATTGGCCATCATATCTTTACCCGACAACTCTTTCATCCTTCCCGGGTAAAGAGGGGCAGCAATTGATATCTAATTTTTCCCTGTATATTTTTATATGCAAAATACTTTCAAAATAGCATACATATGCATATATAAGTATGTCCCAATATTGTATTTTTTTTAAATTTTTAAACGATTTTTAACCAATTTATTCCCCTATTTATTCATTAAAAAACCCAATAATAATTCCCAAAGTTATCAATCTTGTGATTC